>NC_039499.1:4114035-4164604 GCF_003590095.1 Trichoplusia ni
CTTTCTTTCTTTAGGATCTTTCCCCACTAGTTTCGGTCTTAATCACGAGCTGACGCGACGGCGGGGTCGCGAGTCGATCCCGCCGTATATAAATCACTTCTGGTTTCCATCACTTTGAACTTTCCATGTTTTCCAAAGAGATTTACCAATAAAAGAAAGAAGAAAATTCATTTTTTTTCATTGATAGACTCAGTAAACAGTTTTTCTAAAGCTGTTGCTACGAATGAAATAGAAAAATAAAATATTACTTCCATAATTCAGAATTTGGCGATCGGCTTCGGTCACACACCTCCGATGAAGTCTATGTCACATTTTTTTATAGTTTGCTACTATTTTTGTAAACATGCATCGTGAGAACCAATTGGACTTTAAATCCTTAAGACCTTGATCTTTGATAACGTCATATCGGCGTTTCATCTCAGCGGTCTATTATTAAACACCAAATTATCTCCGCCAATACAAGTTAGTCATTAACGACTGTTTTATCGTATTTCAACTAACCAGAATTTAGTTTTTATGTCCAAGGTCTCATTAATACGGAGGCAGTTATGTCTGAATGAGTAGCTGCTTAATTTTATGTTAGTCATGTACGATCGCGATGTTAAGATTCTGATTAAGAACAGTGTTAAAATTTTCTGAAATTCCTGAAGTGGTGTCTTGCAACATAATTACCCAAAAAAAATGTACGCATGCACCAATTACCAATCCTTGCTCTACCTTGGTTCTGGTTTTTATGATTTGATGAAGCGTTTAATGGCGGCAACAGAAATCATTTTCTAAGAAAAAAACAACTATCAATCTATCACAGTTCTGGATATAATGCCTGTTGACGGAAGGCGTTACAGAGGACCCCACAGTATTAGTAATAGGGTCTGGTTTTTACTTTTCGGATACGGTACTCTACAAAATGTTACAAAATACCTACTGTCATTATCCAAACTCCCGGGAGGATAGTATTTTTTATGTAAATAAATTACAACACAGGTTTATTGTAAAGTTACAGGTTTACAAAATAAAGTTGTTTCATAGGTTGTGACGATGCTTTGTCAACTCTATATTGACAATGCACCATGCATAGGTATATGTCATTGACCTGCAAGTAATGGAAAATATTTACTATCATTCTTCATTCTTAAATAACTCTTGTGTTATCAAGACATTTTCTTATTATCTTTTTGTGGATGTAGATTCAATTCAGTGACGGTTTGTAGAGTTACACAGTACTTCTTTGTTAAGTACAAACAGTATTCTTTATTTATAGATTTTGTGTATAAAATTATGAAAAATCTTCCACTGGTTACTGCATAAATGTACTATTTGGGTAATCATTGTTTAATTACGGTTTAAAAGATATGTAGCTTTTAGAAAAGACGTGCACTTAAATAATTGGAATAATTTGGTAACAGGAACCTTTTCTTTTTTAGGTTCGACTCTAATTAGCTTTATAATTTTTTCAATACATAAAATAAGCCTGAAAACTGACCAGTTTCCTATCAATCTTCTTACCACACCAAGACAGTATACCTCATTGTTCAATACTCAACATCTTTTAACATTTTACATCTCCTTCAGGATGGCAGAACCCCAGAATCATCACCGCGCGGCAGTGGTGGCGAGATCACACTGGCTATACCGTCACACCGCAACTATGGTGCCATCGGAGGCATCGAGAAGGTCACCTACACCTGGGCGGACATCAACGCCTTCGCCACGGAATCCAGAGCCAGGTCGCGACGAGTCTGGAACTTCTGGAAGCCTTCGACCAGCGGCATGTTCCAGCAGAGGAAACAGCTTCTGAGGAATGGTAAGGATGACATATTTTTAGCCCACCTTGCCAAGTGACATGTTTCCCATGTTCTTATATTCTCACTTTTTTTCTTGTTTGTATTTTTGTCGTTCCGGTTGGATTTTTGCAAATCAATTTTGAGGCACTTCCCGATAAGCAGACTGAGACTTTTTCAGGGTAGCTTCAAACCCGATGAAAATGAAATTTACAACTATAAAATTTGAATGGAGTAACAATAAAAACGTGGGTTTTTAGATTTTGTAGGTAAATCTATTAATAAATTATTACAACCATAAAGGTGTGTTGTTATTCCTACATCTTTGTCAGTCGTTACAGGTAGTCAGAAGCTTGAAAAGTCTGACAACCAGTCTAACCAAGGGGTGCCGTGTTGCCCAGGTAACTGGGTTGAGGAATTCAGATAGGCAGTCGCTCCTTGTAAAACACTGGTACTTAGCTGAAACCGGTGAGACTGGTAGCCGACCCCAACATAGTTGGGAAAAGGCTAGGCCAATGATGATGAAAGGTGCTCAAAATAAATGAGCTAATGTTTGAAAAATAACATTTCGCTTAAGTCACGTGACTTTGGCGGACTTTGTTCTGTCTTCTCTATACATTGTAGCCTTTTTTATTGACGTTAAGAATTGTTGGAATGTATAACTCGTATTTAACTGGTCCCATAGACATATTCGTTTATAGATTTTAACGCCTATCTTAAGAGCCTATTAAATTTTACAAGGCTTGATAAGTTCTTATCTAAAAATCTGCCTAGGAAGGCGGAAAATTTTATCAAAGGCATGCGTTAATCATTACGAATTCAGTATAAAATTACAATTAAGATATAGACGTGAAAATAATCAGATAAGTGATTGACAACTGTATAAGTAGCCAGTTATAAGCTTACAACCACAGGCTGTCATATGTAAAGACTAATAAAATATGCGATATATTCAATAATTGGTAATTTAATCTTGTCTGCGATCAATAAAATTTTAGCAACTGATAGGAGGTGGCCGTGTGACTGCGAAGTAGGTGTCAAGGTCTCAACCGTTAAGGAGTTCCTGGATATTCGCATTTTGATTTTATTACGGATCGACTGTACATTGATATTCTCGATTTTAATATTTTGTAGAATTTATCATAAGAGTAGTATGGGCGATTCTTCCAAGAAGTAGTTATACATTTTCTAAGAAAGGAAAATTTTCGAGATATTTTAAGATAAAAGAGTCGTTACTATTTTTAGCGAAAACACCAATGTAGAATTCAGAAATTCTATTATCCTCATTTAATTAAAGCTACACCACAAAAAATACGTATTTTACAGAACAAAACTCCAATTCCATTCCATCAGAAATTCTTAAATTAACCTCTTTATTAACATCACCTATTTCCAGTAAATGGCGCGGCGTATCCCGGTGAATTGCTGGCCATAATGGGCTCGTCCGGGGCGGGGAAGACCACACTTCTGAACACGTTGACGTTCCGCACTCCAAGTGGTGTAATGTCCACTGGTACGAGAGCTCTGAATGGCCAGCCGGCGACGCCCGAGGCACTGTCAGCTCTGTCAGCCTACGTCCAGCAACAGGACCTGTTTATTGGGACTCTGACTGTGAAAGAGCATTTGGTATTTCAGGTGAGATAGTCCCAAAATTTTGAGAGTACATTTTTGAAGGACTTTATGGAAATTGGATTAAAGATTATCTTTAAAGTCTCCTTATCCTAATAATTGGTAATTCAGTTTGGACTGGTCAATACAATGAACTGTAAATATCGGAATTAGGGCCCTGAGCTTAGATTTAACTATAACAAATTCCTTAGTTCGATGCCTCATGGTCTAAGTTAAAAATAATTGAGTGTTGTTTAAATTATAGGTATATACACTCCATGCTATAGATAAGAATGATAATTTCTTAGGTACCTAACTTACTTATATGAAATTAAATATTCTCGCTTCGATTTCATGACAAACTTCATATCGAAAACACCATGACTGTTACGTCACCCAAATAACTCCCATACTTGAACACATCTAAAATATGTTGCAATCTAAAGATTTGGGCTACATAGCAATCTTCGAACCCATAGAAACACGAAGTTCTCATTAAAATAACATTATCTAAACCGGTTTCATAAAAATAGAAGAAACCGCCTACAGCCGGCGAAGCCTTGACACCATGAAGTAACAACTTAAGTATATTCGGATAAAAAACTTCCGAAATTTGAAGAATGAGCTCAAATCGTTTGATGCTCTCTTAGATTTTGACTTCTGCTGATGTTTATGGTAACTGTATGACGTTTGTTTCCTTAGGCGTTGGTGAGAATGGACCGGCACATACCGTATGCTCAAAGAATGAGGCGAGTCCAAGAAGTTATTACGGAGGTGAGTTTTAACTATTAAATTAATCATTATTTTTAAGTAAGTAATCTTTATTTTACTCTGTTGCTTTTCAAAGAGTCACTAGGTATGTAAGTATAACAACAACACCATTTGCTACTTAAATATTACGCAATAGAAAACCCACAACACAAGATACCCGTTGTATCAAAACATTATCAAAATAAATTATGGTTCAAGCTCGATATTATGTAGCGTAACGTATGTGTTTAAAGCTTTCGTAGGTTTTATGGTAAAGATTAATAATGATAAAACTAAAAAAAAACCCCGATGGTAAAACTTTTACATTTTATACACTACGAAAATTGGAATGGGTCAATCCGTTTAGTAGCTATGATACCACAGGCAGACAAACAGACACGTCATACATACAAAACCTTCCTTTTTGCACCACGGGTTAAAAAAACTGCATGTAACCATTGTTGGATCCATTCCATTTTGCCCTCTTCCCCAAAACAAGATACTAAACTAATGTTGTCTCCACAGTTGGCGTTATCAAAGTGCCAGAACACAGTGATCGGGATCCCTGGGCGGTTGAAGGGTATCTCAGGTGGTGAGATGAAGAGGCTGTCCTTCGCCAGTGAGGTCCTCACTGACCCCCCTCTCATGTTCTGTGACGAACCTACCTCCGGACTTGATTCCTTCATGGCGCAGAATGTGTTGCAGGTAAACTTGCAAAAAAGTATGTCTTAACCAGTTCCGTGAGTCATTATGTGAACGATTCTATTGTTAACTATTGTGTCTATTGGCGGGACAGCAAAGTAGTTAAGTTTGCAAATATTGAATCAGAAAAACTTAATTTAGTTTTAATAATGGCAAAAAATCATGTTTAAACAGTTTATTGATTGTTTGCTTGATCAATAATGTTCGGGGTATTGTGTCAATATTATACTTAACTAGAATTTTATAATGAAAATGAAAACAACTCTATAATAATGACTTCCTGGAAAATGGCAATGTTTATTTACCTGCAAAAAAGTTCATGACAATTTTTTATCGTCGAGCGAAATGAATTATTTGATTTCAATTGATTTACGACTCATGAGTTGAAAATCTTCAATAACCCTTTTTTAACAACGATTAACATCTGCATCAGCTTGCATAGAACTAAGTAATACATATTCTGATGGAGTACTCACAACTTACCTCCCCTTGACTGATATATTTCTTGGGTCTGCTGGTCCTACCGATTTGTGTAGCAAGAGATAGACAGGTTTGTAGAACTTACAGATAGTAATTGATGCGGAGAGGCAGCGCATAGTAGCGTTTTGCTCTCGCAACTGTAACAAACTTACTATTACTACTATTAAGTTACACGCAATCCTAACAATATCTGTTTCTCACCAGGTACTGAAAGGCCTAGCCCACAAGGGCAAGACGGTCGTATGCACGATCCACCAGCCGTCATCAGAGTTATACGCCATGTTTGACAAGCTGCTCATCATGGCGGACGGGAAGGTCGCCTTCCTCGGCTCTCCGGAGCAGGCCAACGGGTTCTTTAAAGAGTAAGTACTTGATATGTTAAAATTGTTGAGACTGGAATCGCCAATACTGAGTGAGCAAGTGACGTTATTTGTTGTTAACTACGAGAATATTTTAATTGACAGCACCACTTTTTTGTGTCATTTGTCATGTGTTTTTGTGGTGACCAGACTTCTTTGTTGGTAGAAAAAATGACTCAATATGTATATTTTTTTATTTAAAAACGGTTTACTCACGTGTATTTATTGGGATAGCTTGACTAGTTTCTGACGCGGAGACGGGGTCGCGAGTCACACTTCGATTTGTAAAGGGCTCCACTTGGGTCCACACGTTATTTTAATAACAAATATCTATTTCCCCCATTGCGATCTTCTTACAATAATTTGTAAAGGTCATAGTTTGACTGTAAGTTGTACCGATTAAATGTGGTGATAACAGGTGTTAGGTAAAAGTATTTGAGCCACTAGTCCTTTAATGAAACTGAAACCTTCTAATTAGCTAGCCGTCTACCACGTCACTGCCTCATCGCTCCACTTCACACACCTACCTTCCTAATATTACTTAGGGACTTGGTGTTGCTAGGGTTTAGCTACTTAAGGCACTCCGATGTAACACAATACCTCAAATTGGCTTATCCCCTTATTGAGTACTTGTGTGTCTATTATGTGTTCCTAATGAAATCGGGTAATGAACCTTTTCTCTGCTATTATGCTTGTGGAAAATTGTAATTTTGATGATCTGTTTTTTAATTTTGATGAACTCCAATTTACCAGATACGTGTGATAAATAATTATAAAGTATAGGTGTTTTTCTGCTAAGCTAATTAACAACTTGTAAACTAAATCCAAATATTCATCTGTTCAAATCATACCTCAAAAACTTGAAATTTTGAGAATAGCAAATATCCTCCCATATATTATTATCTTTACAATAAAGTCGTCATGTACGTACAATTTTATCCATTTCTTCCAAACAAATTCTGACCATAACACCTTCAGAGGGATCAAAAAAATTCTTAATACAATCTAATCAGAATCAGTTACTTTAAAGTTACTAAATTGCGATATATCATATCCATTCTTCCAAAAAAGTTTCAACATTGACAACCCCTTTTCTCCTCTCTCAGGCTTGGCGCAGCGTGTCCTCCCAACTACAACCCGGCGGACCACTTCATCCAGCTGCTGGCGGGCGTGCCGGGCCGCGAGGAGACCACCCGCACGACCATCGACACAGTCTGCACCGCCTTCGCCAGGTCCGAGATGGGCTGCAAGATCGCTGCTGAAGCTGAGAATGCATTGTTTTATGAGGTATACTTAATGAGTAATAAGAATTAAAGCTTTTTCATTTCATCATTGTAAAAATAAGGCTTCAATTATATCCCGCTACTTTTAATATTGGCATTAATTGACACTGAGATTATAATTTTGTAATTTCGGACAAAATGTTTCTTCGTTCATCCACTGTTTTGTTTAACCTGCTCTCGTAGGTACCAAAAGCGTTAGCACTGATTGAATAACTTAAATGGAAAATTGACGGAAATGATACTCTTTTATACTAGTAACATGACTTTAGCTAGTTAATTTCAATAAATTGAGCAATGTTGATCAATACTTCTTATCAAATTGTTAAATTGGTAATTGTTTATTGACACTGTGTAGTATACTACTACCATTTTTCTAACCAGCCCTAGTTTAATAGTTCATTTCAATTTCACTGCCTAGAAGATCTTATTAAATATAACAAATACTTAAACACAGCTATTATTTTGTCCACTAGCGTAAGATCTCGTCGGGCTGGGCGGACGCGGCGTGGTCGGAGGCGGTGTCGCTGCGCGCGCGCCGCTCCCCGTACAAGGCGTCGTGGTGCGCGCAGTTCCGCGCCGTGCTGTGGCGCTCCTGGCTCTCCGTCACCAAGGAGCCCATGCTCATCAAAGTGCGCTTCCTGCAGACTGTCGTGAGTATACCAATACCATTTTCATTATAAGGAGAGTTTTTTTTAATCAGATTGTATATGTTCCATTGGGCAAGGGCTTATGCACTTGACTTGAGACGGTAAAAGCCCTTCAATAAGAGCTGATAATTGAGGGTTAAAGTTTGATTTACTAAATTTGTGACGGACTTGACCTATGAAAACATTGCGAATAAGTCGTTAAAAAACAATGGAGACGCAATTTTTTTTTTTTTTCATTTAACTATCAGGTCTTCATTGAACTTGAAATTCGCTTGGAACCCTGATAACCTCATATTATTGTTGTAGATGGTATCGATCCTGATCGGCGTGATCTACTTCGGACAACACTTGGACCAGGACGGCGTCATGAACATCAACGGAGCCATCTTCATGTTCCTCACCAACATGACCTTCCAGAACATCTTCGCTGTCATCAACGTATGTTTCTACTTTTTTAAGATACCGAAGAAGTTTCTTAGGTTTACGCGAATGTAAGACATTGAAATGAAACTACTTTTACGGATTTTATCGCGACCTCCATCGTGACCATGATACCTGCAAAGGTGTCGAAACGTCGGGAACTAAAATTAAACCGCGATATAATCCGTAAAAGTAGTTTCATTTCAGTGACTAAGAAATTTTTGAATAACTAATAAAAATTGGTTAAGCTAACCACCACCAATTCTTATAATTATCTTCGTAAACAAGTATGGCTCTGATACTTGGTGCCTTTTTTTGATGCCTCAAGAGCCTCAAGTCTGTCCTTAAAAACTATAACGACCAATTGTTTCGGAGTATTTTTATAAAAAAATTGTGACTAATGTGTCTCAATAAATAATTATCTCGTACGAAACCTAAGAACAAGGGTTTTTGTGTATTTACGAGCAGTCTTACACAATCGCTCCTTTTCTCATATCTAAAAATCTGTTGCACAATTTTAATAATTAGCCCTAATCCGCAACTTCTTGCCAAGGCCTAGTCTTAAAAATGTCAACTCTATTTTAGACAACTTATCCCACAATTTCCTAACCCCTTCTTTCTTCCCCAGGTATTTTGCTCCGAGCTCCCCATATTCATTCGGGAGCATCATTCAGGGATGTATCGAGCCGACGTATACTTCTTATCGAAGACCTTAGCCGAGGCTCCGGTGTTCGCAACTATACCACTAGTCTTCACCACTATAGCCTACTATATGATAGGACTGAACCCTGACCCGAAGAGGTTCTTCATAGCTTCAGGATTGGCAGCCTTGATAACGAATGTTGCTACTTCATTTGGTGAGTTTTGTTCATCTTTATTAAATAAAACGTTGTGCATAATCTGTTGTGAGTCGATCCCGTTCTTAACGAGTTCCATTCAATAATTTGAATTTCATGGTTTTACTTGCGTATCACACGTAACAAAACCTGTAGCACGAACACTATCAACACCTTACTTAAACATTTTCATACATTTCGATGTGTGAGAATGGAGGTTTTGAATATACATAACTCGAAACTGTCCTCCTCCCTAAAGCAGACGTTTGGATTATATTCGATAGAGCAAAGAGGTTGCTTAACTTAGTCGTAGGGCCTAAGCAGAGAATTATGGTGTGCAGATAAATAGAGTAGGTATCGTATTTGTTTTTCCGGAAGCAGGTACCTACCTGTCATTATTGCATAACTTAACAAAATCTTACTAAGTAACGTAAGAGTAATTCAACCCTAATGACATAATTAAAGTGTGCTGTTTTAACTATCTGTTTATTTACCTTAATTAATCATTAAATATTTAATCAATTAAACTCACTAAAACAATTTAGAAATGTACCAATTAAAAATCAATAACCGTAACCACTGTGACTAATAACGTTATTATTACCCAACAATTACGTTTATTCACCATTCATATTTTTAAAACAAAAAACGTACAATACATATAAATTCTTTGCGTGCTAGACATAGTTAATAGTTTTACAAAAAAGAGGTCCTATTATAGACCACGCGAGGTCAGTAGGAATGGACGTAGCTAGCGACTATTAAACAAATATTGTGCAATACGATTCTGTTCTGTTTCATTTTCTTTAAGTTGCTTATTAGTAACAAAAGCTGGATTATTAATATAAAAAAATGGAACATAAAAAATTGAGCAACCATTACCTAATGAAATTTCGTAATCGCATATAAGCACAAAAATAATTAATATTAGGCAGCGTTTTGAGGGACACAAAATTATATGATTGATACACCACAATCCCTTTGCTCTATGTAAATTCAGACTTCATGTACTCAATTGAGACAACGCAAGATTCCGATATGTAAAAAACTTGAAATGGCAAAAAGTTTCTTACGACTTAAGCCAATGTACGAACTCTTTTTTGTCCATGAGTGGACCCCAATCACTTCTAGACTCGTAGTTCTTTATGCGCTCCTTGCGCTTTGGATTGAGTAGAAGGGAATGTCAGACTTCTGTTGACTAAAATGCACCCAAGTTCCTTCCTTCGTGTACCAGGACTACGTTAACCTCTCAGACCACCCTGTACCCCGGTTACTGCTTCTAAGACTTGTATTACAAACACTGCCTATATCTATTTGTCCCATCTTAGATTACAGTAAAGTCTGTCCCGATTTGTACCGCTTTCGCTAGTAATTAGAGCTATCACACATTTATATAAGAGGTGTAACATATCCCTTACGTATCTAATAGTTTTCTCGCGTGTTTTCGCGGTCGATATGAAATGTAACAGGATGCAAATTTCTCCGAACCACAGCTTCTCATGTGTCGTAATGCAATACTGTTCATGGATCTGTTTGGTGGTTTATAACAATGTTTTGTACACTGGAATCTAGGAGAAAACCCTTTAGTTCATGATATGATGCTTCGAATATTTTAATCTATCTGTTATCCGTACAGAAACTTGATAACAAAGAACATTTTGATTGCATCAGCCTTTGAGAAATTATTTCTTAGCTGTTTAGGAAGCTAATCATTAAAACTTTTTGTCTTAACATGTAATCATACAGGTGGATACATGGTTATGAATCGTTAAAGATATGAGTCATCTAGTATCAGACACTTGTCAAACTTTTCATTCAGTTTATCTTACATCACTTTTCATATCATAGCATTTACCTTATAATTATTGTTCTTTTGTACAGGTTACCTGATCTCGTGTGCCAGCAATAGCGTCAGCATGGCCGCGTCAGTCGGACCTCCCATCATCATTCCCTTCATGCTGTTCGGAGGATTCTTCCTCAACACCGGGTAAGTGAAAATCTTTCAGTTTGCATTGAGCTGGATAAATGCCTTGCAGATCAAAAAACTTAAAGCATTGTTAAAAGTCCAAATAGTAAAAAGGTTCTCCTCTCATAAAAATGTGTATGTTTTAGTTGAAGAACTCTAATAAAGAGGTGTTCTTTGTTTTAATTGAGGTTAATGATAGAAAACCTCTTAAAGTAATGGCACTCGTGGAAGGGAGACCCCGCTGTTGGTTCTTGGCTCTGCGTAGGCCTCTACATGATCGTTAAGTCATATAACGTTCATGTTTAGTTTACGACCTCCAAATATTTTTTTATCCACACGCATGTTATGACCGATTACTAATATAGCCAGTGGGAAGGACCAGTCGCTCAAAAACGAGCCTGATTGTAAGTGTCCATTTTTTGTCGGGATACACGGAAACAAAAAAAGCAACATATCAATGCCAGCCTTTCCTAATCCATGCACATTCGTAGTAAGAACCAGTTTCTCCATTGACGTCTTTCTATAATGAATTCGTTTTGGTAGGTATCCCGTTTGTACCGGTAAGTAACTGGTTAAAACTAGTTGGGCTAAAGTAGTAATAATGTATACTATGCATATCAGTATCATTAATAGCGAGAAGTCATATAAAAAAGAAGAAGAATGTGGTGTTGAAATGTTATGAAATCTCGTACACACGTGCCATTTTTCGACAAGATTTGTTTTGATGGAATAAATTCAATTTAAATGATATATATGAATGAGAATAAAACTAGGGAAATCTCGATAAAAATGGCATGCTTGAAAGTCCAAATTAAGTTCTCTAAGGATCGCATACGAGGCTATAAAGATGTAAGTAATTGTACGCGGTTTGGATGATCAGAATAAAATGTTACTGAAACAGCTCAAAGACCCGGACCTTCAAAAATAATAAAAAATTGATTGTTGAACTCGCGAAACGACTCATTGGCAAAAAATTGGTCACACTGATATGACCATTGTTTAATCTTAATCTTTATTTTTAGAATTTGTTTACGTAGCGGTAACTTACAGGAATATATAGCTCGTAATAATTTCAACAGTTTAGCGATAACAGTTAATTAGACACAGCCTGGTAAAACATTTATATGTGGAGTCTTGTTATTAGCAATGTTTAAGATTATACTTTTAAGTTTACCCATATTATGTACTTAGTCTGTAAGCCTTCTTTAAAGCTAATAAAAAATAAAAAACGGACAGACATACTTACCGACGGTGCCTCAGTTTATTATAGTCCCATGATTATGCATCGACTAGGTAACATTGGGTGCCCGACGTGTTACTCAACTTGAAAATCAGCACGGAGCTTTTTAACTTAAACTCGACTTTTTCGCTTCTAAATCTTTTTATCTCATATAAAAACCCCTAAAATGAGGTTTCTTGTTCAACAGTTCCGTGCCTCCATACCTGGGCTGGATATCGTACCTGTCCTGGTTCCACTACGGCAACGAGGCGCTGCTGGTCAACCAGTGGTCGGGCGTGGAGACCATCGCCTGCACGAGAGAGAACTTCACCTGCCCAGCATCAGGACAAGTTGTGTTGGATACGCTTAGTTTCTCTGAGGTATAGTATCTTCTCCATTTCAATGTGTTAAGTGTGATTGATGAATGAGCCGTACACCGGAACTTAGCTACCTTTCCAAGACGCCTTTGCTCTGTGCTTTAAATAATGAGTCATTGCTGATCTTAATTATTGTGTTTATAGGATAAACTTTTTTTTAACGTGGTTTTAGATTCCCCATAAAAAAAAATCATCAAAGAAAACCCTGAAAAATTATTAAAAAATGTGATACACATGTCCCATCTTGTTTCCTGTAACTTGTTCTCAATAATCTGTGATTGGCAAACAATGTGCGTTTCTGCATATTCAATTCTTAAAGTATTACGGGTGTGGACGAAAGATGCTGGCTACGCCGTGTACCGTCCACAACGATAATAACATTACTTCAAGACATGGCTGAGACCTGCTATCCTAGTTAAACCGTCATTTAAATAATGTTTCTTTGTAGGACGACTTCACGATGGACGTGGTGAGCATGGTGCTGCTGTTCATCGGCTTCCGGTTCCTCGCGTACCTCGCCCTGCTGTTCCGAGCTCGCCGGGCGAAGTGATAACAAACACCTTTGACCCTTCATCTTAGAAAAATAAACCCATAGCCAATTGTTTCGAATAACGATTTCGATTTTCATAAACGTTTATGTTTTGAGGAATTTCATTTACAGATAAGAGATAAAAATGCTCTAAAAATACTCAAAAATTCCAATATAGCTTTGGAAACAGCTAGGCTGAAAAGCTTTTAGTAAAACAAAGTTTTGAACCAATGTCCGCAACCAAGAAACAAACATAAATAAACAGATTTATTATAAAGTATTCGACCAATTAAAATATGTTTTAAAATTGGCCTGTTTACTGTAGGATTTATAGTAAACTAGATTTAAAATTGTATTGTTAATACGTAATTTTAATAAGTATTTTCTATTGTAAGTAAATATGTTAAAGAAAATATATGTACGTTTTGATAAAACACCCTGACTTCTCAAATATGAACTATTACTACCTCAATACAGAACGCACACTTATTTACATGTTTCATTTGTTGCATTGTAACTTTATAATAATAAGGTGCCAAAAAAAATACAAAGGTAGACATATATAATTTTCGATTCACGCAAAAGTGCGACTATTTCACAGACTCTACACCTGCTCGTAAAACAAGCGATAAGTCACATGACCATTGCTCTAAAAATAAATTAAATTGACACTTCTTTTTATTAGAAGTATACCTAATGGCTAATTAAATTAATTTAGAGAAAAATATCGAATTCGAACGCATATATTTGAATTTGTATTTTCAATGCAAACTACTTTAAACTCTTCGGAGAAACTTGATATATAATCAAAATACATAATGGTTTCTTAGGTTTACGCGAATGTTAGACATTGAAATAAAACGAATTTTATCGCGGTTTAATTTTTGGTTTTAGTTCCCGACGTTTCGGGACACACCATCTCAGTCTGCCCGTGACCATGATACCTGCAAAGGTGTCGAAACGTCGGGAACTAAAACCAAAAATTAAACCGCGATAAAATTCGTTTCATTTCAAAATACATAATATATAGGTATCATAGAATTTATAAGTACCAGTACACTTTGAGAAAATGCGAATTGGACTTGTTCAGCCAGCCCTAGATATTAAGTTATTTGTATCTAACAATTATAGAATATTTTTTATCTAAACAATACAATCTAAACATGGCAGGAAATATGTTACCCATTCCATGTTACAAATGTAACTTTAATATTAAGTTTGAATAATAAAATATCTGAAAACAGACATTTTTTTTTATTTGTTCATCCTAACTTAATATACGGAAGAAGGTAGTGAAGGTACAACAACTTTTCCATTAAATTTCACATCTCTTCATAGCCCTTGCTACAATGTAATCTTGCCTGTTGCCAACGCAACATAAAGCTTTTGGTTAAGTAACCGAGTAACCAAAACAATCGGAAAAATACTTGAGAATAAATTGACATCACCCACGTGAACCACTTTTCGGCATATACCTACTCTACATGTAGTACAATAGCTGGCATATATAACGAGATCCGAATGACATGAAAAGACGTTTCATTTAAATTATTGCCTTAATCCCATTAAATTAGGTTGCCAATTATTATTAGCTAAGCCTTATAGTTGCCATATTCTAACGTTACAAACGAATCTTCAAGAAATTTCTACCAACTTCGTATTGCACAATATTTCGTCACGAGACTGTCTATTTGTTTTTAATTTCTGAACCTTGTACCTGCAAGCGGTCGGAGCCATTACAACAATTCTTATTGCTAGCAAAGGAAGTCGGGAATTGTCGTCAATTCAATAGATCTATTTGGGTGTGATTTGAAACTATATTTTCGTTCATGTCCTGCTTGACAACAGGGGCCTACCAAAAGATCTCACCGCTGCGGCTCTACGCCGCGCCCGTGTGATCGTGTACCACGCTGTCTTGGTTCCACAACTGCAATCGTCTGCCTCTGAGATATGGTGGTAGACCCCCAGAAAATAATATGAAAGACATGTTTTATTGCAAGAGCTGGCAAGATAATAACGACAGCGAAGACCGAGCAAAGATGGTTGGTATTCATCTAGATGACTTATTTATCACCTAGTATAGACCTATTCTACTAACGGCGTTTTTGCTAGGAGCATTTTCAAAAAAAGCTTATACTTGTTCCTATTGTTAATAGAATTGCATTTTTATCATGTAAAAATATGTTACGAAATTACATTACGAAAAACAAAAACACTAGTTTTAAAAAAAAACCTTTGAAATCAAATATTAACGAACGAACATTTGAGTTGAACAGGACTTAGTATAAGAAGAAGTCGGCAAAACGAGACATGCCTTAAGGGAAACAAGAAAACACAAGGAGACTACTATACTTTAAACATCACGAGCAAAAGTCATCGAACTCACAATTCTCAGGTCAATTATAAACAAATAACAAATGTATTGTGTTCCTACAGTTTCATAGTGTATTATTATTTAAAGAATTGGAAATTCTTTGACATCCAGCATGATAAAAAATGCCGGCGGGTCGAAGCTCATGCACAAAACAAGAGCGATCCATTGTCACATTTTTATAGAGTGTTTATTCAACGAGTGCACTTTCATCATCTATCGACCTTTCCGTTCGATGTGTGGATATCGTTTTTTTTTAGGTTAATTTTCGTGCGTGTTAGTAATACACAGAATGATCTACTACGATCTTGAAATCTTTTAAAAGTCAACTTAACTTGTACAAATGAAAAGTAGAGTCCATTGTAAGCTGTATGCTTTTTTTAAAAGACGGGAAAATCCTTATGGACATCAACAACTCCTTTTGAGAGGAAGCGGTTAGCAACAGACTTACTGACTAAACCTAACCGCCATGCAACATTTCCCGCGTTTCGCCGAGGCGTGGCAATACATAGCACTTCACGCACTGATCGCGAAGAAACAAATATTTTAAACAAGTTAAAAGATAACCTCCAAAAAACGTGTTCAGTTAATGCTTGAACAAGTATTCGGCCAAGTTTGAACCAAGAGGATAGGGCTTAGATGTTCCACATTCGGAAGTACGTAAGTACAAACATCCCACGCGGAGTGCCACAGTCTAAATGTTTCAGTTGGTCTGTTAATTTTTACACAAGTAATAAGTAAATACAGTTGATGTATCACGAAACGTAAGAATGTTAATGACATTTAAATATTATGTAAATGGATATGTAGCTTTTTGTAGCATGCCATTTAAGCTAATTTAACTACTTAAATCAATAAAAACAAAAGGTAAACTTTGAATTATCGAAACAATTTTGAAGAACACGATTGCAATTTATAAGTTTTGCGAATAGACATAAACTCGGATGCCTTCTTCCTCATGATGAAGAAGGCTGCTTGGTTCTAAGTAGTTTACGAACCCTTAGTAGATAAATTATAGTTGATAAGATGCTAACCATTTGTATCATTGTAGTCAGTAAATAAACTTAATTTTTGTTGTATAAGTATGTATTTAATGCTCGTAAAAAATTGTATCAAAATTTTTGTATAATTAATCAATGCCGTGTACACAAGTAATTATTATTTTCGCTTGAAAGTTTTCAGGAAAACTTTGAGCCACTGGGGTATTCAGAAGCATTCAAATCACATGAACGAAGACATCCAGGCTCTGCTGCACCACTTAGCTACCGTGCCGTCAACTTTACTCAGTTGAATTTAGTTTTTAAATTACAATTCGCATCTGGCATTATCTCGCTAGTCTATCTGGCCATTTATCCAAAGGCCATCGTTCAGCCTTCCGGATTATAAAAAACCGCAAACCAGACTTAAACTGCATTAAAATACCATCACTGTCAACCAATAAAATTAAGTTATAATATTTCAGAAACAAGTAAATTTATGTAGAATACAAATCCGTGTTCCAATAATGCACTGCGGCCTTTGTAATCTATATTTCCATCTATATTGCAATTGGTTATTTAATTGAATTGGAAAATCTCAAAAACTACTAGCCCGATTTTGAAAATTATTTTACTAATAGTATTCCATATTATTTGCGAGTGTCATTATGATTTAATGAAATATGCTTTATGCTATGTCTTAACTAAAAATAGACCGCTAAACGAAGTGTCGACTAGAGCGAGTCAGCTAGTTATGCACCATACGAGCTAAGTCTTTAATCGTTTATTATGCCGGTTGTATAATACTGGATTTTAGCTATATTGAACTGTTACGTTGGCCATTAATATGCCTATTTTTTTATAAAAGTTTATTAACCTCATGACTCATTCCCATTCATTCAAGATCAAGATAAAATCTCTATTATCTATACGGACGTCTTATCTAATAAATACATGAATATACTTGTAATCAGGATGTAATGGTCGATTAATTTATATCCGATACAGATAAAGATATCTATCTTATTTAGTAAAATCTACTTTGAATCGCGATATGTTGTATCTTCTAAATTGGCTATTCGTTATAGAAAAGTGCATTATT
The DNA here is from genome assembly GCF_003590095.1 of Trichoplusia ni. Classification (NCBI taxonomy): domain Eukaryota; kingdom Metazoa; phylum Arthropoda; class Insecta; order Lepidoptera; family Noctuidae; genus Trichoplusia; species Trichoplusia ni. The sequence continues at coordinate 4,131,443 of NC_039499.1, forward strand.
TTAAAATCGCTATCTACTTTTTGTATGAAGATTTTTAATGATACACTTTGAATGTGTTGCTTTTTCGCTCAAAAACCACAAAGAGGGTTTAGACGAAACTTAGTGCACAGATAGTTTTGATTGCCAGGATTGACAAATAGGAAAGTTTTATCCCGATTTTAAGACCCCGATGGCTCGCAGGCAATAGCTATTTAATATAAGCTATGATGCGGTTACAAAAAGGCTAATTATAGAAATACGCGTAGGTATATTACACATGGCGCTTCCCGGAAATTCTGTTACTGTGATATAATCAAGGATCCTTCTCGAATTAGTCGCAAGAGACTTAATTCCGCTAATCCCTTTAATAAGTGCGATCAAGCGAACCTCTTTAATCGGTCATTAAGGGCTAGTGCGCTGATGTTTTTACTCTGCGGTCACATGCGCAGTGACCCGGGCACAGCGGTGTCGCGTGTCTGAGATACGTTACATGAAAACCGAAGCCTTATAATCTAGCTGTCACATCGTTTTCCGTATGCTCCAATAGTGGAGCACCGTTTAAACGTATTGTACCTACGTAGGTAGGTAGGTAGAGTTGCCAGGCGTTCGGAAAAAGAAGGACGCAGTTAGACTTCCGCCCAAAATAAAAGAAGTCCGGCTTAAATATTTCTGTTTGACTAACTAATCATTCGATTATCAATTTTAGAGATAATAAAAAAGGTTAATTTTATTTACAAACGATACTCATTGTAAGTACCAAATAATGAACAGAAAATTCTAACTAAATCGGTTTTTCGCCTAACTTCTTGGCTAAACTGGCTAGTTTATCCGGCAATTAGGTTTGGCGATTTGGCGACCCTATAGGCAATATGATAGTGGTATGGAATGGTTGATAAAGTAGGAGGTATTCCAGGTTTCGGGTATTCGCCTAAAAACGTTCACACCCCATACAAGGTCAATCCAATTTGTAGATCAACCAACTTGATGATAATTGTATCGCTCTACAAAAAGTCATAACATGTTAAATAAAAGTATTGGCACTTTACCCATAGGCATGATGACTGGGTATAAAAAGGAAAAATCAACTTAGTCCGTCAAATAAATAATTAAAAATATGAGACATGTATTTTTGTTTTACCTCTTTTTTCGGATTCTCTTAACCATTTTTTTTCCGGGATGAAACGCTAATGTCTTCAATTCACGTCGAGGGCACGGCGTGGGGATATGTCGGACTTCCACCGACTAAAAACACCCCGGGCCCCTTCTACTGCTTTAGCCAGAGTCACGGGATCGCTCGCGCATACTCTGCGCGACTCTGGCTGGCTCTAGTCCTTTGGACTCCTTCTCAAGGGATGGGTGTAAAAAGCCCACCCCTCACTCCTCATAAGGATTCTCTTAACCTGATAGTTTAGGAGAGTCAAAATAAAAACTGTTTGCAGGTATACCGACGGCAAATCTTTTGGCACACCCGGTAAAATTGTATAAATTTTTATTTATTTGTTTAGTCTATACTGAACTACCATCACGATGCGACTAATGGGAGCGAAGATACAATCTAAAATGTGGAAAAAAACAGGGAAAATTATTCATCTTCGAGAGTTTCCGTTCAAAAATTCCTAACTTATATCTTCTAACAACCACGCGGACGAAGTCGCGGGCAACAGCTAGTTTCAGATATTGCCACAATCCTGCCCCATGACTGACTATTTATTACCAGATCCCAGTCGTTGACTTTTTCACTGATCTATATCACAAGTCTTATCGCAATGTGGTTAAGCTAATATAGCACGTTATCGACAAAATCAAAAGTCAAGGCAAAAGTTAGTTTCCGAATAGCAATAAAATATTATTAAGACTATTAAATGCAGAATGCAAGTCTTTGCGATGAATCAAACATGAATTTTAAATGTTATTTAAGTAAAAATAGACAGAAACTGTGGTTTAAAGAAGCCAAATGTATATAATGTGTTTTTATATATTTGTTTTTATATAATCTAAAAGTCTTGTGTCGCGGTATTTGTTGTTCAACTCCTCCGAAACGGCTCGTCCGATTCTAGTGAAAGTTTGCGTCCATATCGGGTAGTTTGAGTATGTAATGCTTTTTCTTAACCAGACATTCCCTTCAAAGAATTTATATCCCAAAACAACTTTTGCTGGGTCAGCCAGTTATCATACAAGATAACGCCTTTTGTTGTAAATTGTGACAGTTTTTTGAATTACTTATAGAAGTCATTAATTAGTTATAAGTTATTCTTCAATTTAAATTGAGTAGGATCAATGTTGAAAACATTAAGACAATTATGGTAAAGCAATATTCGTCATAAAAATACCTGATTCTAAGTTGGGGTGATTTTTATCTTGACCCTTGAATAAAGAATAGCAATAATAAACAATATAAAGTATTTGTGAAAAATTTAAATTAATTGTTTTAAGGTCATTGACCAATTAGTTTTAGCATAACAAAAATAATGTTTGTCCCTACAAAAAAGGTTATTTCAAATCAGTCCGTATGTTTGTTTTTCTTATTTGTATGGGGTCTTGGTTTCACGTTGCCTAGAAATAATTCATTTTTATCAGTCGTTGGTAATCTTTATCTTTCGGATTTTTGAGCTCTATAATTCTGACCTTATTTAAATATTATTAATATAATAAACAATAATGTTTTGTTGTTGTATAAATTTTGGAGACATATTTGTAACTTTTTATTGTTTCTTCAATGTTAAGTAGTTCCTACTTCATTAATATTTTAGAAGCTTAATCATCACTGTACATTCCTACAAATATGCTATGCCTTAAACTGTGTAAATAGGAAAAAGATTTGCCTTAAGAAATTAAACCAAGTCGACAAATAAAGCCTACCTTTAATCAACAAAAGCGTTATCAAATGTACGCTGTCGAGGCCTACACAAGTATTTTAACTATTTGATGTTTTTTTTATACCATGTGTTATCACTCCTACTCTAAACCCATCATGCATCTCGCTCTAACGCCGCTGGTAATGTCAAACTAACATCGTTACAGTCGTAGAGAGACGCGCGATGGTCGGCCGCCAAAACTCCGTAGCTATCGGTAAAATGAACGCGCCGATACCCAAGACACCGCTCCAAATCCAAATTTAAAAATAATTCCGAACTTTTGTTTTTAATTTATAGTTTTATTATAGTGCAATAAGAATGAGTGCCAGTCCAACGAAGGATGGAGACCGACTTCAATTCACAGCTGAATTACCAACTGGGGAGGATTTATATGTAAGGAAATGTGTTACCATAAATTAACATATTTTTTTCTAGTTATAAAGTGGCAAGTGAGAGTGATTTATTGCTTTAAAGTTTTTGTGTTGTTTTTAATCAAGGTTCTGCATAATTACTCTTCCTAATATAATTGACATGGTATCATTCCCCTTATTATTCTTGACATAAGTGGAAAATTACAAGGCTGTTTTCTTTAATGATATAATCTATGCTCAAAGGTACGATTTAACTTCTAACAAAAAAACAAGTTGGTACCGGCTGGAATAAATTACGTTTAAATTTCGAATCATTTATGATTTTTAAACTATAAAATTAGTAGGTCAGGAAAGCTTGTGTAAAATATAGGCGATCTTGACTCATTACAATAGTTACGATTAATTTAGTGCCCAGGTCGTATTCTCTAGTGTTTTTTAACTCTTTTTAAGAAATAGAAAAATGTTTAGGAGCATCAATGATCAAATATGTTAATTAAACAACAGTAAAGGTATCGTGACTTTAAATACCTTTCTAATTCATTTCTTGTTTTAAACATTGGCATCTGCACTAATGGAATTTAATCACAAAATGTAAACTGTATTAAGGGCGTAGGAATTTAGAAAGTTATCATAAATGTTAAAATAAAGCTGTTATATAATTTTTGATAGTGTTGATAACATCGTAACGATTTGCATTCTTTAAGTGACAACTAATGACTGTTGCATAGATAATACGGCACCCACTTTAAATTACAATATTTTTATTTTAAATTTTTATTGCATTTATTTTTATTGATTCAAAATGTCAGCGTACGTAACGCAACCGAATTTTATTGTTGTATGATATTCATAATTATTTAAATATCGTTAAACATTTTTTCATGTTTGCATTAATAACGATGAATCGACCGGTTTGTTTTTGATGTCCAATCAATCAATGCGAATGTCTTAATTAAATGTATGACGACTTCTTTTATATTACTTTGTTATTGATCAAAGCGTTTTCGAATATTTAACGTTGTTTGGAAAAGTACTCATGGAAAAATTAGCAAACATATTCATTGAGCTTTAGAAAAAAAAAAGGATTTTATATCGATAAACTGGAAACACACTACAGGGCAATGATGTAACTAAAATTATGCTCTCTTAAATGTTTTAGTTTAATATAACAATAGTTGCATGCAACGATGAGTGATGAAGGCAGAAAAAACAACAGAAGTCCTTGACGCTGTAATGAACCATATAAAACTTGTTTTGATCTATGGGTAAATTATAAATTATTAATATACAACTTAGGTAAATAGGAATGAATCTTGTTTTGGATTCGTTGCTTTATATTGCGCAATAGAGATTTCGTATGCATTTCTTTTTTTAATTAATAGTCCGATCGTTTATAATTATGTTATATTGCACTAATTAATATAATCATTAATAATTAAAGTATTAATGATGTGCGTTTTTTAATATTAATTAAATATGTGATTAGATAGCAGCTTTTGTGGTTACCTATCACAGGGAGTTCTTTACTTAAAAAGAGGCCTTAATTCTTTTTGAAGTACAAACCCTTTTTTTTATTTTACTCTTGCTTTTTTTTCGTTAGTTGAGTGAATGGTTGGTGTTTGTCTCACGTTTGTGCAAGAAACACGGACATCATAAAGTAATATAATATTCCCTTCTTTATAAATTGACGCCCGTTTCATGCAATGTACGTATGTAAAAGTATGGAGCCCCAATTAAAAATTCGAACGAATTAAATTCTTCGTTTTTTTAATAATTATCATGGTTCCGGTAATTGACTACAGCAGTTTAAGTGTCAGTGTCAATCTCAATTGACATCAAATCATTGGCAAATTGGTATCATTGGCAACTTCAGGCACTCTACTTTTAGAACAAAATCGATGCCGTAACTATTTACTGTCATTTACTATCAAAATTTATTTTTGTTTACCAGGAGTTGCTCCCCCAAGACCTAAGGTATAAGGACCCGAAGTCGAAGTATGACGCTCTGTACCCTGAGATTGAGGAGGTGCTGGGCCCCACTCAGAACTTCGAGCCGTGCACTCTAGTGTGGCGCGACCTCACCGTGCATGTCAAACTCAAGGATGGGAAACAGAAGAGGCTCGTCAATAATGGTATGTTTTATGAATTCTTAACTTTATTCCCACGTTTATTTAAACTCACTTTCTTATTTGTTTTGTTTTGTTTTCGTTCATGGTGTTTTGACTTGAATTAAACCATTAAACCAGCACGTTATTAAAAACAAAAATGACATTTAGCAAGTACGTATTCAAATTAAGTTTAATTTAAATATTGGCTTCAATATTAATAAATAAACCTCATATCATCAGTTTTCTGAATTTGAAGGTCGTTAATGGTATGGCTCTGTCTGGTAAGAAATTGTTCTTAGGGTCATGCAAGACGAGCATAGTTCTTTGAGTTGTGCGTCACGGAATTTTTGTCACGGCGACGAAAAATAAGTGTTGTTTAGTTGCCTTACTGGTGCTTTGTATGTAATAGAATTAAGTAGAAATAATCTAACAAAAGAAAGTTCTTTTGGTCCTATAAGGCGTGGTTGGTTGACAAAATTAAATTGCTTTGCGTTTCACATTGTCTGAAATTGAGTCCCGATAACATTTCTTTACAATTAACTGACTTTTGAACAATAAAATACATAACATGGCTCCAAGTAAACATACAAGGGTAATGACTTTCGGAATGTAACTTGATAGCATTATTGCACTTAAAGTAATAAAAATATGTAAGTTACTAACACGACAAAGCCTTCATAATACCTAAAACATGCTTTTTATCGGTGAAATGTAACATACCAGACACCAGCATAATAGTATATCGCATTGTAATATGATAGGGTTATTCCGCCCGCCACGTGGTTGTAATACAATATCATCATCTCCATCAAGGCATTGGTTAAGGGCCTAGACTATATTTTGTAAGTGAAAGTGTATGAATCACTCTACAGATAGCTTCGCCTTCTAGTAATTATGAAATCGTCAATTTCTGTCTAGACATTTTCTAGATTGTTGGGGTTAGTTCGTTCTTTGTTTTGTCTTCACGTCAAGGGCACGGCGCGGCGTGGGGATATGTTTTACTATTTAAGTCAGAGTCACGGTATCGCCCAATCATTATTTATTCCTAGTCCTTGGGATTCCTAGAAGGATAGGTGTAAAGAGAACTTCATTCACGTCTCATTAGAACGGATGCAAGGGCGAAGCGCCCATCTTATTCAAGGCCTGTTAGCTGATCATGTAACAAGGGTGTACTCTCATTTACCCGCAGGCCCGACTTGCCGTAAGGCCGTAAGACACGGCACGTGCGCTCAGGGTCGTAGCTTCTAAGATTTAGTCAATACTGCATCACACATGCAGAAAGCTTAAGCTTAATATATTGAATAATGACCGAAATTTTAAAAAAGAACTAGTAATAATTTTAAATAAAAATAATTATACTTTATTGGCAACATTGTTAATAATAATAAAGGTATTAATTTTGCATATTTAATTACTGATATTTAAAATAACATGTTGAGCGACAATTATTTGAGTAAAAAAGTAGCATTTGTGACGTCAATGAGCAACATACCACATACAACATTTGAAGCTCATACAAATACTAATTTTGACATTCGTGTGCAGTTTTGGCATTTCCTAAATCAAATAGACTTGTTTGTATGTATAATCCTAATTTATGATTTACGAATTTACATTCAGCAATACAAGCCGGTTAACACAACCAGGGTTTACAAATTACCAAGTGATATAAAAGTCAATTTTATACTTGTTGAGTAACTTTTTATTTTAATCCTGGTGGTGTTTATTTAGTCTGCACGGTTAGCCCTAAGTCAAAGGCCTTGTGTGCGACGTGTCCGAGGATCGATCCACATGTACGCTTGTTCTGAGTAAGGTGTTCTGAATGTGATTTGTATTATTGGGACACCGCCAGTGACATATTGGATATCATTTTAATTTGTAAAGAGGGAGTTAATTTGTAGAAATAAGAATAGGAAAGCGCTCATGAAGTTATTTCACTGTCTGTACTTACTAAAATTTTCTCTGCGAAAACTCAACAATCAATACTCAATACGTTTATTGCATTCCACAATGTGAACTTAGGTGGTAGGTACACAAGATACATTTGTTTTGGAGCATTGTGGCCCCTGTCGGGCATAACAAAATAAGAATTTGGAGGATTAATAACATTTTCAGTTTTACAATTAATAATAATATAGGTAAAGTATTTCTACAATTCTTATCTACATTTGGCTTTGGTATTCATATCTACATTTCTATGAATTTAAATTATAAATACATATTATTTTATTATTCTATATAAATTAACACTATTTATTTATTTCTGTTTTAATTATTTACTTTATCACTTGAATATTCTTTTATACTAAACTTCGACGACGGCGACGACTTCGAAAGTCTTACCTAATAAACTCGTATTGTATTATGAAAGCTACACAAAACTTTTAAAGCGAAACGTAGGTTACTTTAATTAAGATAAAAATACCCTTCTGAAACAATCAAAAAATATTTTATATACTTTATCTACAACAAAAATAATAATTCGCGAAGTCGCTTTTCAACAGTTAAAAGGTTGACAAAATGACTCACAATACGCACTAGAATTTATATAATTTTACGACATTTTTATGATTGTTTCTTGCAATGACCAATTAATGCCAATCAACCTTTTATACAAACAGTTTTATTGCTAATAAAAGCTATGTAAACACAAAAAGCGTTTTATTTTATTTTCATAAAATGTGTCTTAGTTAGTTTATATTAATTTTATGGAATTAATGAACGAATTAATTTATTATGGTATTTCCATTTAACCAACTTCAAAGAGGAGAAGGCTGTCAATTCGTCTGTATTAATACTATATCCTTTATATTTGATACCTGAAAACTTTGGACTGGATGAATCCATTTTGTTGATATTTTCTTTTTAATTTGACTGTCATTTGGTTCAATACAAAAATCATCAAGATTGGCTCAATAGTTTCTTATTTGAAGTAGGTTGTATTGTTTTGTTTTTAAATCAATATTGTTGTTTGTTTTAGTGAGTGGCATCGCGAAGCCTGGGACCATGACGGCTTTGATGGGACCAAGGTAAGTTATAAATAACTACACTTTATTATATGTATTATTTTGATTAGCTTGTTTTCATTATCATCTATTTACATCTTTGGTTAAACTATATTTAAGTCATCTCCACCTCTTTCGAGTTGAGGATCTCAAACCTTAAAATTATTCTAGGAATAAGGGATAACAAACATGTTTCATTTTCTAATAAAACATGGCCATGATATTCAAGTTCTCTGAAGCTAACAGCCCATATCCACTTGACTGCGTGGTTTAATATTTTAATAGTTCCTATCATAGTAATATTATAAAAGGATTTTTTTTATGTATGGTGTTGTTTGTTCTTCTTTCACGCAAAAATCACGAAACGGATTTAGACAAAACTTAGTACAGGAGTAGTTATTATAACCAGGGTTAATATATAGGATAGTTTTTATCCCGATTTTATGTTTCTGTGGAATCATTTTCGATTTGCATCGAGCAGGCCTGCGGGCAACAGCTAGTATTGTATAAATACTTTAAGAACCGGCCGGTATGTCGTAAAACTAGACTGTAGAAATAAATTTGTGGTCATTTGGTCACACTTACGATTAGGCCTACCAATCATTGCTTAACCTCGATGTTTATTTTTAAACACATAACACATCATTATGTGTAAGGCAGGCTATTAAGTCATATAAGATACATTCAGGGCCCCAATTCTGCTATTAAAAATAGCCGATGAATGAATTTAAATTGGATTAAATTTTACCATTATTATTATATCCGATGCAATCATCGATATGCATTTTGAGAACACAATAATGTAAGTATTATCAGTTTTTATTCAACCATCGACCGTTGTAAATAGCGGAGATGGGGACCTGGTTCTGTTTTTCTTAACGTACGAAACTAAATAGTCAAAATAGTCATATTATAATTCAAAAGTCGAATTGTGGTCACAATACATAAGTTCAAATCCATTTCTTGGACCTATTTACCCTGTTTTACGGTACCTCTAGTAACTGACCTAACTTTATTTTTGTCTAGGCCTCAAATATGTAGGTGTCAATATAAATACCTATTCAAATGATTGACGTCATTGGCCTGATTTACATAAACCAACTTTAGGAACACGTGCCATCTTAGTAAAACAGGTTTTAATGCCGTTATCAGTTTGGTTATTATAAGAATTTGTAATATATTATTACATATAAATATTATAACTTAAAATTCAGTGGCTGCTTGCCAGTCCCCATTATTTATTGTCAATTAAATAGTTCTTAGCATTCAAAAGATTTACGCATCTTCCATCCGGAAGATACTTATGTATTTCCGTATGTATTTCATTTAAAAGGTCCAAAAAACAATGCATCAAAGGTAGTGAAACTTATGAAGGTGCCTTTAACGTCACTTGTTGACAAACATTTACTGATAAGTGACGTCACAAGCGAATATCAACACAATGTAATGTAACATCTTCATTTTATCTTAACGCTATGAAAGAAAAATACATCCTATATTTTTTGGATGAATTATTCTGTCGTTCTAGTTAGACTTTCTTTATCAATTTTCTAATTCTTTGCTGGTAAACGTCTATTTTAGTCTCGAGTGACATTAATTAATAAATAACAAAATTTTCGCAAATTAATGGTCATTTTTATTGATAACTAGAATCATCAGTTTTAATGTCACCTTAAAAAAATGCCGAGGGTAATTTTACTTAACACCCGAATTACTAAACCAAACTTGTTTTACAACCAATTATAATTAAGACAGTGCTTTAATATGTGTATTATTCATTGAATACACATTAAATTATAATAAGAAATGTCTATCTTGCAATATCCTACAAATAGTAAAATAAAGATGTTAAATTCAATTAATAACACTTTCTGAACTTATTTATTACTTACACAATTCAAACTTTCATGTTCATCACTTGTAATAATTTGAAATTATTTTCAAGTTGACTTTCCTCTTCAATGTACCTTTCTAATCACGATGAAATTGTTGAGCATCAAATGTATACAAATTTTTCGTTAAATTAGTTTTTCGGTAGATCACAGCAAAAGATAATTTTAAATTTTAAATTATTAAAGCATATCAAAGGCGTTAACTTTATTACACTCGGTTCTAAATATATAAATAGTATCGACTATCAATGCATCAGTCATCTGGAAAGCGACGATCTACATACAGTAGCGATGTAGCTCGCATTACACTGTCAAGTTATTTGTGAGATTTATAGAGATTTTGTAAGTATTTATGTTATTTTAAATAAACGGCAATATATTTATTGCTACAAAAAATATAATCGTACAGCTAAAAGTAAACACATAAGTCCATAATAATATCTTTTCTTTTGCCCACATGATATCCCTTTGTAGCCCAAGGTATTGTCATAGGATTTCGAATTTCTCACCATCAGCCCATATTCGTACACTACTAGACATAAGCTTCGATCTATCTTCCGCTTCGAATTTCTCAACATTAACTAATGCAATGGGACTCAGAGACAAAGAGATTTAATCTGTTAGACTTCAACGGTACTTATTTTCTATAACCGGTTGAAGGTCCACCAAACTGCAGTTTGGATCCGTAGGGATTAATTAGTCCCAATGGGTTTGCAACAAAAATAACTCAGATCAGTCATAATCAATCGATAAACTGACCTGAGTTCTGTCCTGATGGGAAATTACCAAATGACTCCACATTTTGGAATAAGTTTAAGATAATGAATTAATGACGTACTTTTACTAACTAAAACCCACCCAAATTCCTTCCTTTGCCCTTTGTGTATCGGGGCCGCGGTAACACTTTCGAACAATCCCGCTGGCCCGACAGACATTTATGTTAATGGGCCCACTTAGCTTGCTGACATCTCTTTGAGGCGTCGAACACGTCAGGCATGGGCCTGGCCGACCAGTATACCATGTTTCATTGTTTTTCATTTGTTTCAGTGGTGCAGGCAAAACCACACTCATGACCGCACTAGCACATCGTAGTCCAGGTAAGTTGTCATTTTCTAAAACAAAATTTTAAAACCAAAACGGTTTTATTTGAATAAAAAATAACATCGAACAGTTTTGGGTTAAACCGGTTACAGATAACTGCCTACCCACAAGTTTGGGACTGAGTTAAATATAGTTAATTACAATTTTATTTTTTGGTTCCGATAACGAACTTGATTTTCATTAATAAAATACAAGAATAGATAAGATGCAATTTTATCTTTCTTTTAATTATCTTGAATAATTGTTAAAAATCACAATAAAGTATTTGGCTTTATCAATAAAGTATTTATTTAACGACACGTGTTTATCGAGATTGTCCGACTCTGATTAGGACCAAAACTAATCTCAGACCTGTGAATCTGCTTCACAAATGTCATTATAAACATATTTGATTGCTGTTTTGAGGGTGCAATCACCTCCACATTACTTATTTGACCCGTTTTTATATTTTGCATACGAGGCCCCATCATTTATCAAGTACGGTAATAGTTACATAGAGCGTCGAGGGTAGTCGACAACATTATCCAACCCAAAAGAGGTGTTTGTAGGTACCCTATTCTGTATACCACGTGTTCTTACTGTAATATTGAGAACACAGTCCCTAATTCTATTGCCTAATTATATCATCCAAGATTAGGAGAAGCCACACTCGTACAACCACGAACGGAAGAACCTATTGAAATAAATATCATGTGTCGTACCGGTATCACTTTGTAGTGATATGATATCATTATCACTTATGATATTAACGAGCTTTTTGTTTTGGATCAGGCCTTTTAATTAATTATTTTTGTTTGGTATCACTTTATTTTTTTAAATATGGGTCCAATGAGCCCAAACACGAATAGACATTACAAATATTTATAATATGAATCCAACTCGAAGGGTAAGGTCATCATATTATTGTTTTGTCATGAAATGTACCTACTTAATTAAAACGTTTGTACTTTTATTGTTGTAATTTTAAAAACTACAATGAACAAGTTACCTAATTACAATATAAAATCACATAGATAAATAATAATTATAATAATAATTTAGAAAATGAGAATCAGCTAAGTCTGATAAGTAATCTTTATGGAGCGTGCGCGACGTTCTTGTATATTTATGTAAATAGATAATTGTTTTATCATTAAAGTTCATCTTTGAATGAAACTTAATATATTATGGATTTAATAAGAAAATCCGTTTTTTTTTAAATTGCTGACGTAAATATTTAATAAGTTTATATACGGGATTAACTTGTTTACATTTTTAATTTATGTTATCGTGCATTCATCTTTAGTTAAATGTAAAAATGTGACAGAATTTAAAAACATTAACATTCATTGTTTTGTTTTAAATAAATTGTCAAATGTTAATTTAGTTTAAAGTTGTGTATCGATGCAGACTATACCTACTCATCCACACCTTTATTTGGGTTAAGCGGTGGAATCCTCATTTCCAGTCAGAAAGAGTCTGACACTACCAGCTTCCTAACCCGAGAAGGAGGGTAGTGTCAGACTCTTACTGACTAAACCTGAACCGCCATGCAAATACTAATAAAGACTTTGCTAATCTCTGCCTTACTTCCACAACTGCAACATCTGCAACAGTCTTATGTTAAGAGGTGGACACAGGAGTTCCCAATTAGTATATTATATTTCTTCCACTCCACCATCGGCAAAAAAATCGCATCATAACGACTAACATTCACATACATATTTGCGTATCCAAATATATTTTTTGTTGGCAGTGGGTACAATAGTGGATGGCGACATCGCAATGAATGGGACTCCTCTCGGAGACTTCATGCACCAGGAGAGCGGGTACATGCATCAAGATGACCTGTTTGTGGACAACCTCACTGTTATTGAACACCTGACTATCATGGTAAGAGACTTTTATGTTTTATAATGATACCAGCCTTTAAAAGTTGCGTTGCTGGATCAAGGCCCTTGATTCTCATGGAGGCATTTCATTCTCAAAAAATCTCATATGAGCTACCACCTTTCCACCACAACCACAACACAATTCACCTTTTCTAGATTTAAATAGCACTCTTTTGTGTAATGTTCACATGTTTTTGACATATTTTTGACTTAAATGTCCAGGTTGCCCATTTCCAGCAAGGGAACTCGATACTGGCTGATTTCATTAATTGAAACGGCATTTTGAACTTGTCTCTTGCTCTCTTTCAGTATCCCTACAAAATGTTCTTTTGCTCTGATACAAGTAACTCAATAAGAATCATTTGGTGTTTTTCCTAGGCCCGCTTACGCATGGATGGTCGCACTTCATCCTTAGCCCGCAAGAGACGAGTCAACCAGCTGTTAAGACAGCTGTCCTTGTACGGATCCAGGTTCACTCTGATCGGGGGTCTCGATGGACGAAAGACGTTGTCTGGTGGAGAAAGGAAGAGGCTGGCGTTTGCGACTGAGGTAAGCAATACTGGAAACTATGTGTATAATGTAAAGGAACTTAGGGACGTTAAAAGAAGTTGCAGTTCAGTGCCTTGTTTGATGCTGTGTACACATTTTACAGACTTGTACCGAGCCTTATTATATAGCCCTTAGATACATTTTTCCTTATGCCATAGTTTTTGCATGACAAAGCCTCTAACATGGCAAAATTTTATATTGGTTTTTTTTATTATTTTTACATCCATTTAATGTCACAGTAGATGACGAGTCATTCGGCAGGCGTTTTTCATGCTGCTTTTTATGTTATGTAACAATTTGACAAGAATTCCTGTCTGCTATTTACGAGGCTTTTAATTCCAGTACTACGTTACTAGTTACTATGCGCTATTTGTCAGTGTGCCATGGCAGTCTTCTTCACTTTCAAATTGGTAGTTAATGAATTCATTATAATAGATAAGGATCCTGCATTTTGTCTAAACCGATCTTAGTGAGATAAGGAAACAAAAAGTTTCCACTCGTTCGACATTTAAACCTGCACATCCTCGAGACCAAACTATTTTTGTGGTACTAAAGGAATAAATGTCAGTTCTCTTTTTAAGTTCTTGTTCGTAATTGTTTTTATTAGTCGCTTAGATTTAAACAATAAAATTGTTTTTTTGAGTAATTCTTATTAGTCTTAAAGAAAGGCGAGCGAGAATTTTCTCTTAATAGTATATATTACTAGCTGACCCAGCAAACGTTGTTTTGCCTCATACATTATTTCTAGTTGTATGTATTTTTTAATGCCACACTTTAAAAAAAGTAAAAAAAAACAATTTCGTCCAAAAAAAACAATATTTTTTTTGTGTGAGCAACCCTTAACACTTAGGGGTATGAAAAATAGATGTTGTTCTATTCTCAGACCTACCCAATATGTATACAAAATTTCATAAAAATCGGTCGAACCGTTTCGGAGGAGTACGGTAACTAACATCGTGACACGGGAATTTTATATATTAGAAGATTAAGAGATATCCCTTTGTCAAAGCTTTCCAAAAAGTTTTTTAATCATTTATCACATAATAATTATACATGAATGTTTTGTGAACATCTGCCCCACATAAACACGAAATATTGCGCAATCTAACTTTTCCATCTAGCATTTATAAGGTGTGGCATGTTTTTTATATCTAATATGCATCCAAGTTCGCTTCATAATAATACTTGTATTTTATTACCTGGTAATATGTGGTATTAGGTCAATGACAGGAGCAATCTGTACCGATTAACATAAACGAGTTATTCATAAAAAGTTTAAGTACCGTGTCAGAAATACTTTTTATTTCCATTTTGCTTAGCTTCATCAGGCGGGTTAATAGAACAATGTTTTGAACGCATGAACAAAATCATAAGAATAAAAAAAAGTATCGGAAAGGCGATTATTTAATTAGATTAATTGATAATGCAACGCTGAAGCAACTCGGAGCATTCTTTTGTTATTTCAATATGGTAATGGTAATTAACTATTTTAGCACCTTACCTTAATTTACTAATAGAAGACTCTGCATAGAAGACTTCTTCTGCATAGAAGACTTAAATCTATCAAGTACCATTTTTTGCACTTAAAGCATGGCGCCCTCACCAAGTTCTTACATATAAGGCAGGTATTGCATCTACCGTGACCTTGAATAAACCAATTCAATTACACCGATTGCACTTACCGCTTCCCGTTTGAATGCCTTTCTACAACAACCGAAAGGCTACAAGCGGTATCCAATTGGGGGTAGGTTTTATGTATGGTTTGACGAATTACCGGTTATCCCGCATTGTACCTACGTAGTAGGCAACCCCTACCCCTGATAAGTTTAAAAGTATCTAGGTGCAAAGAAACGTCATAGGCGTAAGTAATTTTTATCCGATATCCTCAACGATGTCCCGAGCAAACGGTGTGATTCAAAGCCTTTAATTCTCTCCGGGGAAAAAAGAGGTTTTGTTATTTTATTAGGGTTTTCAGTTCTATTTAATTTCCAGCTTCTAACAGACCCCGGCCTTCTGTTTTGCGACGAGCCCACAACCGGCCTGGACTCATCATCAGCTCACCAGATGATGAGCTTGCTGAGGGCGAGTGCCGCGCAGGGCAAGACGGTGATTTGCACCATACACCAGCCCAACACAGAACTGATGGCGCAGTTTGATAAGCTGGTGCTGCTGGCTGAGGGGAGGGTGGCCTTCGCGGGCACATCCACGCAAGCCTTGGAATTTTTTAAAAGGTAAGTTTTAGAGTTAGGTACACTTTAATAATACCAAGGTTTTTGAGAGATTCATGATCATCATATCTGTTCCGTTTTTTTTTGTTTTTTTTTTCTCTACATGCAAGACTCCGACACCCAAAGAGTTTCCAAGAAACTGCCGCCATACAAGGTCACTGCGCATAGTCATTTCATACTTAGGCACTCATTGTACATTTGAAATGCCTCGTGTAGTCTGAAGGTCGAGGTTCTAAAAGGATAAATAAAAAGTTGTCTGTAATAATTATACGCGCAGAGTGGCCTACCTGATAATTCTAGTATACAAATTTTAATAATTTATTTATATTTAATATCGATAGAGGGTTTAGGAATAAGGTAACTTGTCTATCCAGTATTTGAAATTAGTCTAGGCGGCCTTCCTTGTATTCTTTATTCTAATAAATAATGAATACTTGTCAAAAACCTGTTGTTTTGCATATCAGGATAGTAATTAAAATATTATAAAAAATAATAATTTGTGTCCGTTTCTTTTTTGAAAATATATTTGCAATGCATTTTTTTAGTGGCAATGTGTCTTCAATGTCAAAAGTTTGGCAAAATTAAATATGGTAATGGATGGATCACGCTTTAGTAATTTATAATTTGAAATGTGGATAAATAATACTTATTTTAATTACTTAACGGTTTTATGATATTATTTCGGAAATCTTGAGTAGAATCAAAACTTGTAAACTCTTTTACAAGTCAAGTTAATGCAAGCGAAAACTTAGATTTCATTCTTACTGCAACCGAATAATTTTTCTACTATAGATACTACAAATACAATATTTTTATCTGGAACCTTTAAATCTAACTAACCTACCATATTAATTGGCATGTGGCCTATAATTATTCAGCATAGTTCCAATACAATTGCAGCTCATCATTGCAATGGGCCAGTCTAGGCTGTGACCTTAATAGGACTTCCCGAGTCCTTAGGAACGTCCTCAATTGCATTCTCTTTAATAGCTTAGTGCATTTGATTTTCTGCAACGTTATGTACCTGAGATATGAGCGAAAATTCGAAAATATTACTATAATAATTCATATAGATACTTTATATTGTAAAGAGATAAAGTTTGTGAACTTATGGGACGTTGTTGGGCGTAATCTCAGTAATAACTGAACCGATTTTGAAAATGCTTTTACAAATAAAAAGCTGCTCGTTTGTTAGTATCGTAGATCAAATATGATCCGGAGAATAAAGCCCAAAGAAGTGCTCAGTGGCCAACTTGTAACTCAGAAACACGGAAAATTGTATTCCTTATTAAGTTATGTTCCTAGAAAATCGCATATAAATCATAAAATAATCCACTTGACTTTTTCAAAGATACAAAAGCCGTAATAAAATATTTAGTAAGAATAAGCAAGATAAAAATCTGATAGCTGCTCATTCCTTGGATTCCAAATAATAATTAATTAATAAACGCATAGTAATAAAATATTTGTATTTCGAAGAATCACCGCACCGAAGAATTCACGCAAGAATAAAATAAGAATAAAGTTTTAATACATTAGCACTTTTTGCTATAAAACTCACACATTAATACTAACGAAATCCACTGTTCAAAATTAAAGATTTAAGTACTATTAAATCATTAATCGTTTTATTACGGTTTTGCGGATTCCGCATTGTTATGTAGACTAATCTTCAACACGGCGCCATCTGTGGGGATCAGTTGTAGTCAGCATGTAGCAGCCATGTAGCAGCAGTCAACGTATTCAAAGATAGTCGTTTCTTTGAATACGTTGACTTCATTTGTGTGCCACTGTCATAAAAAATAAAGTTCCAGTAATAAACAATCACACCCACACACACATAACACAGATGATTTACTATCTGCATCGATTAATTTTTAGATACAAACATCTTTTAGATATTACATCATCTACTAAAAACCGTGAAACCATTGACTATTGAAAACAGTTTTGTCTTCAATAAAGACTGCGATGGTGATTCAGGATAGACGCAAATTTTCCACAAGAAAATTTTCGTCGTTTTGGTACGAGTGCAAAATGTACAAGCATTACCTACTTTAAAACAAATACGTTATCATTGATCATTAACAAAGCTATTTGTTCCCAGTCTGGGTTACCATTGCCCCCTCATGTACAACCCTACAGACTACTTCATCAAGGTGTTGTCCTTGACTCCTGGCTCCGAGTCGGCCTCACGCCAGGCCATCAAGAACGTCTGCGACAGGTTCGCAGTCAGCGATGCCGCCAAAGAACTAGACATGGAAATACATTTGGAGTTCCATTTGATGGATAACGAGGGTTCAATACGAGCGGTAAGATATTTTTTAAGTATAAGATTTTAGTACAGTAATATAAAGAAAAGTTTTTTACTCTGCAATCTTATTCAAATGATGCAACGAGCTAGATTGCCCGACTAGTTTCGGACCCAACCGGAGTCTTTAATCATGAGCTAACGCTCTACAAATCGAGGTCCAACTTCACCCCTTAAAGTAGGGCGTTGTGCTGTGTGCCACGACTTCAACAGTCATGCTTTGGGTACTCTAATAATAAGGTCATTGTAAGATTAAACTTGTCTATACTTGGGAACCTGTACTAAATAGTTGAACCTGATGTAATTAATCGACTATCCTTACTGATTAATCATTTTTTCTTCTATTGATATATTAGGCTTAATTAGGTAGCAGATTAGTGATGAAGGACTTGCTATTTAATGCCAAGAAAGTGATTAATTTAAATAAATAATTATAGGCATGTTACGACCATTTCCACATTTAACGACATAATTTTGATAAATAGTTATCATAAATCAGAGATGATACAAATTAAACATGTTTTAATCTACATTTTAATAATTCATTTTAAATGATAGAAATCAGTCAGATAATGAAATATATATTATAAGTTGTTCTTATAAATCCATATATATTTTAGGACACGCTGAATGAATAAACAAATTAGTTATGCATAAGCTGCATGAATGTTTTTTTAATGAATTAATGTTGATGGATACAAAGTTTGTATAACAAAAGCTTGTGAAATAGATGAACGATGATAATCGTCTCTTAGATCCGTTTTAAATAAGTAATTCGAAATTGTCTAAGCAAGTAAAAATGCAAACTATTCACATATTCCGATAGATTCCGATATTTCCATCTAAAATAAGTTCTGGAGTCAGTCTTACACGTGCCGAAAAAAAAAGCTTAGAATATTTTTGAAGTACAGCTAGTTTTCTTGTTTGCCTTTGCACATAATTTATCAGTTCCTCAATATCAACATTTTATCTCGTAATATATTTATGCCTACCAATAAATGTTTTATATTATTGATTTCAATTGGGATTATAAGCTAACTGTGGGTCTTAAAATATTGTCAACCTAGGGGAAGCACGGAAAACCCGACGTAAGTGTTATATACACTCCATCATCATCGTAAGCCCATATTCGTCCACAGCTGGCCATAGGCTACTAGGGCTGATCCTTTCAAGTTTGTTTCGTAAATTATGAAACTACATAAACATTTTTCTTCCATTTTTATAGGCACAGCGAGAACCACATGACACGTTCCAGCCACCGTTCTTCCTCACGAAACTGTGGTGGTTAATATACAGATACCTGCTCATAGTCATCAGGGATCCACGGGTGCAGTTTGTAAGGATAATACAGAAACTGGTAAGATAGACTTTTTTTATTTATCTCTTTCTAGAGTACCTGAAACTGAAGAATATATTTTTTTAACTATAATGTAAAATATATTTTTTCAATTATCCTAATTATACTTTAACGAGTGTCTGTCTTCATCTACAATACTGGTCGTTCGTCCGATTCGTCCGGTTCGTCCGATGCGTATACGTTTTTGACGAAATATTGAGGTGTTGATTTTGACCCTTTATCATTATTTTTACTAGGGAAACGCCCGTGTCAATCGTCTTTCTCAATTTGTGACGAACTTCTTCATTTTTTCCTTGACTATAATCTCAAAAACAACTCGCTTTCGGAATTACGACATCGTCTTTAATAAACCAACGTATTTTTCGTTCCTCTTCTTCACCTTATCTTTCTTTATAGGCAATAGCATTAACAGCAGGATTGTGCTTCATGGGCACCGCTCGCCTAACTCAATCAGGCATCCAGGATGTTCAGGGAGCGCTGTTCATCATCATCGCGGAGAATACTTTCAGCCCGATGTACTCCGTCCTGCACATGTTCCCTGAGGAGTTTCCACTCCTCAACAGAGAGCTGAAGGCTGGACTGTATTCAGCACCTATTTATTATACGGCGAAGATGGTGGCTTTGGTGAGGATCCTAATGATAATGTTGTTTTTCATTTGTTTTGTACCGTAATAAGGCCTAAGCACAATCCCTGGAAAACAACGTCTTTAAGTAATAAACTTAAGGCCCTACCTATCACTGCAAGGTGCAAAGTACCTTAATTCATCAGATTAATAGCTCAAACTTAAATTCTCAAATTGAAATTATATATTATAGTATAGGAGACTATGAGAAAATTATTTAAGACAATGTTAGATAGAAAAATCCAGTTTTAAGGTATAATAAAAACCTTGTATCCCTTGGCTATCTATGGCTTATTTAAATATACTTTTACCATGCCATGACGAATCGTTTCTAGAACGAGTTTTCCCCTTTCAGCTGCCCGGCTTGGTAGTAGAGCCAACACTATTCACTCTAGTGGTGTACTGGATAGCGGGACTGAGAGGATCTCTCTACGCGTTTGGGTTCACAGTATTCCTGGCGATATTGGTGCTGAATGTGGCTATAGCCTGCGGTAAGTTACTTTGTATGATAGGAAGTGGATGGATAGGTTGAGAACGAAGAAGGATATGATAAGGAAAAGTTGAATGAATAACTTTGGGAATTAAAAAAAAAGCAGATAATATAATGAGACAGGAAATAATTTAAGTGTGAAGTTTAGGTCGTTAGAGACAATCGTTATCATAATATATCATGAATCCACTAGTCAATATTTTAGGTATCAATGTATAGCTATATCAGCTCATAATAAAGGATTTCTATTTAGGACCGATTTAGTCTGAATTCTGTGCTTCAAGAATTACACAGGAGATTTTTTATGAATTTCAGAGACTCTTCACACAGTCTTGGCCTTTTACTAATTTACCTGACTCAAATATTACATAATTGATTGCATACATTAATGTCTGAAAGAACACATATTACGACTAACTTAAAAGATGCATTTAAAACACTGTCTTCATACCAATGTTTTTATTTCTAGGTTCGTTCTTCTCATGTGTGTTTGGGTCGATGCCGGTCGCTATTGCGTATCTAGTGCCCTTCGACTATGCTCTCATGATGACCTCTGGCCTTTTCATCAAGTTAAGGTATATTACCATAATATGTATTATGTAACATTCCGAATAGTTGGCTGTTACTACGAAAGAAGCGTAAATATTTCACTTAAATTGAAATATTCTTATGGAAATGATTGTTTCAATGTTTCTTAATGAGTTTCTCAACATTCTTTATTAGTTGCCACAAAACCATCAATAACATTTAAAATATGTAGTTTCATTAAAAAATCATTGACGTTACCAAAAAAGTTTATATTTGTATCGGTGTTACTATTCTATCCTATCCTATTTAAATAACCCAATTTCTTTACAGTTCTATGCCCAAATACGTGTCATGGATCCGGTATCTGTCCTGGCTGATGTACTCCAACGAAGCGATGTCCATCGTACAGTGGGATGGGGTCCAGAATATAAGTAAGTTTCAACCCTACTTACCATAATTCCACATATTCTATAACAACAATAATGTAGTTGGTAGTGTCTGTTCGATAAGATGTATTCAGAATCATTCTATAAATTCCTCGATCACAAATGTATGTAACAAACCGGATACAAGAAGATGGTTTTCGTCTGATGAAATTTTGAGGTTAAATAGAGTAATGATGAAATAATAGGATCGGAAGAAACCCAAAACTATAAACACAACTACCCCTATAAATACGCGTTACATCATTACATCATTTACCGTTACATCATTTAATAATGAATCATTCTCACGACAGTTACTATCAAAATATAAACACAACCTTAAAGTTACCAAGTAACTGCTTTAATACGAAAACAAACGACTGTAGACAGATTCCTTAACAGCCCAAGGGCTTTGATCCAAGGCATTATGTTCTAATAAAAATATTGTGCAATATTCTTGTACCAATTTAAATAAGTGGACGTCCAAAGTATCAGTGACTTGCACAATATGTGAAGCGCATGATTAATGCTCTAGTCTACCCCTGTAATAATAACTGGTCAAGTGCCAATAGAGTTTGTGGAACTGAGGATTCAGTGCAAAATACAGGCTAAAGATAAAAAAACAATTAATAAATTAAATAAATTGTCATCAAAATGACCGTATTTTTGTATGTATGTTTTTGTAGCAGCAACAGAAATACATTATCTGGAAACATTTAAACTACTTAGCTATTAGCCAAGCTATTCATGAGATACAGTCTGGTAGCCGACATATGAATTGTGTCGGCGACCGCAACGCTGAGCCGTATTAACAGTCGGCCTATATCGTTTGTTGCTGGATTACCGCAGAACTGTAAACTGCAAGTTTTTGCGTCAGCAGCTCCAGTAGCTGATATAATACTCGTAATTTACGACTTTGTATCTAGGATCCCCGTTACAATTGTGTCAGTAAATCATTGTTATACGTCTTTTGTGGTTGCCCGTAAACTCAATTTTCATTGTAGTACATTATTTTTAGTGTATGCGTTTAATCTGGTTTACATACATTTTATGGTTACGTTAATATCGCATAATAATCGATTTGGGTAAAATTATGATTAATACTCATGAAACTTTTCTTCCTCTTACTGTTTGCTCTCGACATTAATCAAATCTTTACAAAGAAAGTCTTTACCTGTAAATAGAAAAACAAAACCGCTAAAAAATCCGTGCATAATTCACTCGAGATTATAAACATCAATCAGATGTTTATTTCATAGCTTGGAAACGCCCCGCCATAATGAAAAGTGTTCCTATTTTCGACGCGGCGTATCGACCGCCACTCGGACTAATTAACCGGTGGCATTGGGACTGACATTGTTCCCGAGCTTTACATACTAGAACAACTGAAAAGCAGGTAATTAAATTCGAGAACTGATATCATATTCTGAGTATTTGGGATTAAACGAAATGTAGAACGCAGAGAGATTGACTTTAGATCTCGTTGTTTGAAACTCAATTGCTTTTGTGTAGTCTGTTTAAATTCGTTTATTTTTATATTGTTTTAAACATTAGGTAAATTGTAGCTTATATCGTCGGAAAATAATCGCGAGGCTCTGATTTAAAAATTAGGATGTCAGCGCCTTATATGGCGTTTTCTAGTAGTTTTTCTAATATATTGTCCGTACTAATATAAAAGGGAGCAATCATATGCGTGATTATAACGTACGTAGCTAAAAAATATATAATCCTTGGTAGAATGTCAAGGACGCCATCAGAATGTCGCCGGTCAACAAAGCGTGAAAGCCAACGCCGAATGGACTGGGTCACGCGAATCCTAATTGATTTTCTTTTGCACGAAACTCCTAATGTTATGTTATTAATGTTTTTACGATAACACTGATTTATTATCATTATTTATGGTGTTGGTAGCTTGAATATGGCCTTCATTGTTAATTTGATATTCATTTCTTTCTACTATTGTTTGCCACCAAAAAGTATTAGCTACTACATTTCATTCTATCATATCTTCATTATTACCTACGCCTAGAACTGGTAGCTCCATTGCTTCTTATTAATCATTATTTGTATGTTAGTCTTGCATGTTGCAAGTGATTAATTTTTTGCTGACCGCTCGCAGACTGATTTGAACAATGAATTCTAAACACATCGCTATGGGCCGGGTTGCCTTGACGAATTTTTCCTGTGACTGTCATCGATCGATGCTCATTTGTTGACCGCAAGATGACTTTAATATTTTTGTTGTTGTTATTGTTTTTATGGTATTCAAGGCTAACTTATGTCCGTATATTAAAATTAGGTATTTATCTAAATCGGTAAAACTGGTAGCCGACAACTTAGAAGAATCTCAGCTCATATTAAAATTTGTTTCAACATATTATGCGTCTGAATCTTCACTTGTTACACTTCAAGAAATCGTATTCAAAAAACAAATTTCCTAACGCTCAATTATATATCTGATCCCAAAGTTAACGTGACCCTATTGATCTTCGCAAGTTTCTTCAAGTCTGATAAAGTTAAATCGAAAGCGTTCTATAAATAGTCCAAGAGCTTAGTCAAGGAGCCCGTCTCGTTCCCGTACAACCTTGTTAACCACTTACCTGCCGTTCTTTTATATTGAGTTAGAAAATCGTGATGTCTTATCAGCCATGTTTTCTTGGCTTATTATGTTTGCTATTTTTACGAAGCTCTCTGGAATTCTTCCTTAGCAACAAAGAGTAGAAAAAATTCTTGTTAGCAAGGTTGAAGTACTTACGATTTGAATTCTTTTTTTTACGTATTTGACGATATTTTCGGACCTATCAACAAGTATTGATATGGAAACTTCTGAACTTTGTTGAATGTGCAGAACAATAGGTGTATATTACTCCTTAGCAACAGAGGTCAAAATGCCTCTAAATAAAATGTATTGAAAATTAACAAACTAAAGTGTAACCATGAATCCGTCTAATATTAAGTAAGTAAAATACTTCTAATCTATACTAAATTGCCGATACGATTTATTGTTGGCTGTACTTTTCGATTTTTGACTTTTAAATTTTCGATTCTCTATCACAATAAAGCTAACCTAAAAATCGATAACTTTTTTCACTTATTTGCACAGTAGGCCATAAGCCAGCCGTAACTAGAAACAGTTGCATAACGGAGAACAGATTAAAAATCATTAACAGTTAACTTTTGTCGTGTTACATGCAAAACCTTACGCTATTTGTATTGCTCAAATGTTTTTTATTCACATAACGGTATTCAAATATTATCTAAAATATATTTGCAATTTTAAATGAAATTGACGAACAATTTAACAAAGATAAAAAGGTAAGTCAATCAAAGCTAACATTCAGACATTTATTTTAAATAAAGCCTTTTTTTCAAAACCTCTCTATGTTTTGCGAAGATGATTATAAAACCCAGACAATAAGAACTACTAATTCAAAAAACAACTGACAGTCGGGATATTCAAAAATTCTATAGGCAACTTACAAGACTTGAGTAAACTGCGGTGTATTTCTATCGCTTGGCAGATTTATGTGGCTGCCACCGCAAATGCATCAAGTATTAAATATGTGAACACGAAACACATTAAACACGGCCTGTCAGCTTCCGTCATGCATCTGCGTTCCCTTTTACAAACAGATTTACTCTCGAACAATGAGAAAGCAATAACAATTAGCTTTTTCGGTAAGACGTTTAATACGGAGTATTAAAGTTCAATTTATAATAATACCAGTCTTTATACGTCGTGCTACTTGACAGTCTTCTTTCCACATAGAGGATTTTTGAGCATTGAAACCCGCTAGATTACTGCTGATTAGGGGAGTTTTGAATTTCAATTTGATTAATAGTTATTTTTTTACTTCGCCTTTTGTAAGTAACATTTATCAGAGCCCGTTAATAACTTTATATTTCAGTTTGTACATTTTACTCATCATTTCACATATAAATTCACTCATAATACTAAGCGTAGGTAATTTATCTAAATGCAAAAAGATGTGATATGTACAAGTACCTAACACTAAAACTCAAAAGAAAACCATCGCTTTCTTAAGGCGCTCTTCAAACCATTTTCGTTGTAACACAATTTCAGCGCATTGTGTCTAAATATAGACGCTTAAAATAACACGTCTCAAGTATAAATAGATGGCGCTGTTTAGAAAGCTGATAGCGACCTTATTCGGGAGACATGTCGTGTTTTACGAGGCCTTATGTAATACTGTTAAATTAATTTTGATATCATTGTTGATATTAAGACTTGCTGTAATTGAAGAAAACAAACTCGATTGCAATACAAAAGCATCTCTTACGAATATAATTATCACTCAAATTTAATTTCAGTCGTCGTAATCGTCGTGAGGAAAGCAGCACACCCGAGAATATTTCAATGTTTTCTTTTTTAATTATAAATCTTTAAAATCATAGAAATCTAAAATCTAAAATCATATAATGGCACAGAACATAATCAGACACCTTTATATCTCAGGTGGAAAAATAAAATAACATCACTACAATCATCACTACAAGCATGATCATGAAATTACATAAAAAATTGCGCGAAAACTCGATTATGGCTTGACGCGCCCGCCACGCTTTTATCGCCCAAATATAATTACGTCGTTACTCAGTGACGTCATGCCGCGATGTAACGTTACTTAGATACGTCATTCTTTACTTTGCGACAAACGTGTATTAAGTTAATTAACTCGATAACTTTATTTGCTGTCGTCATTACGTTTTCAAATTGAATTTTAATGACGTCGACGTCAGACCTTTTAAATTATAGCAGTATGTATCGGTGTATGAATTAATTATAGATTTACGATGAATGTCAAATGGCTTTTAAATACAAAAAGCGATTTTTGACTTTATTCTTCAGTAATAAATTTCAAATTGGCTTAACTACATAATGCATACAATTTGTAAGCATGCAAATTCTAATATAAATATTGGAATTCATCGCAGACTTAATAACACTCGTGATACACTCTCTTAAATCGAAAAGTTGGTATTTAAGCTTTATGAAATCGAGTCTGGAACATCGTTTCCACTAAATTAGATTTGATTCATTGTCATCGAAATAACATTTATAAGACATAAATTGGATATTTTACCACCTCGCTTTGGGGGTCGTTGACCTGTTGCTAGGCAACAATTGTATAGGGTTGCTACCCTTATCATATCGTGAAAATAAAAGGAGGAAAATGGAATGAAGTCATATATTCATGAAAACCCTTGAAATGTATCGATACGTGGAAGCAGTATTCTTAAATCATATTTATGACCCGTAAAACCCTATTTTATTGTTTTTGTCGTTCCAGTTGCTGATGTCGTATTTCAGTTTTTTAGATGTCCGATGAAACTTTTGTAGTTCGATTTTCCTTAGGGAAATACTTGATCACTTTGTTTCTTTATACCAGAATATTTATACATGGCCATCACCAAGATTCCTAAAAATAAAGCTTTGTATAATACTGTCAACTATAGTATATACCTGATAGAAACGTCCTACCTGGTCTACCAAAAAAACTGTTAAACAATTTGATGATACATTGAAGAAAATGATTTAATTATAATTTTTCTTTAGTGAGTGTACCCTGCTAGCATAATATGAGGTAATAAAACCACCACTAATGGTCTTGTTGCAGCCCTGAATGCAACAAGGTATCGACACGTGTGATTGGCTAAGCACTCCTTACTAAGGTTGCCAACTGTCTGGTCGTTAGCCAACACTGCCATACTGAACTCATTTACATCATACAGGTAGAAGTAGATATATGTCTTGCAGTGAAGACCATCTTTTAAGAGTACATTCTTGAAGTCACTGCTGTGATAGACGCTGATATGTAAATGTTAGATGAAGAGTGTGTATGTGCTGATGTCTCTACCATTTGAGTTATATTAAACCTCTTTGCGTTTGATAGGACTTATTCTTGAGGTAGTCTAGCGTTCAATTTACACCAAAACTGGACAAGACCCGTTTGAATAACGGCGAATAAGTCTTACTAGCAAAATAATAGATCTCTGAAATGATAAAGGGCGTCACGACAGGCTCGTGTGGAGATGGAAAAATATAGCATCATCATATTGGATAAAGGGCAAGTCAATGGGAGTGTATCTGTGGAGCAACTAGATGGTAATATCAAATTAAAGAGTTACATTAATGGAACAACCCTACAGGACGTATCAAAATAACGGAAGCTTGGGCGTTATTAATTCATATTGCTATTTAATAATTTCCACCCCTAACGGTTGCTACTTGTTCAGTAAATTCGAGTTACTTCAGCCATATTTTGAATAGGCTTTGTTTGTTCAGGACCATCGGATCAGCGGGTGTTTACCGTTGTTCGGCCGTGCAACGACCTTACTGTAGCCAATCCACAATGCTATTCAGTACTGTACTAATTTAACATTATTTGTATTGAAATGTGGTTTGCCTAGCAACGAAGATAGTTCGTTCGAGGATTATCATAGTTCATCTGATTTTCAGTCCGTTGAATTTGTATTTATGGTGTCTAGACTGGGATGCATTCATTCTGACACTGCCAAAAATATTTTTGTAACTAAAAAAAAATATCGGTCTAACAGTAATGGTATCAATTTGTTACTATGGGCGGTATAAATTATGGAAGATCTTGAATGAAAATACTACGCTTCTGTTTATAACAAAAGTTGTGGTTTACATGAACTAAAGTAACATCAATAATTTTATTGTTCATACCTCACCAAAACAAATTCTCTCATCTTCGTTCACTGGAACCACAAAAGAGTTATAAACCAACGCGTTCAAATATTTGCATCATCGTATTACACGTAGATCACTAGAATAGAATATTCCAAGTATTTCGAGTAAATATCTTGTTTTACAACAGGAAAAATCATTGGAATCCGTGTTTTCCCACCCTTTATACAAGCGTTCATTAAATATTTTGAGATAGAAACTTACTCATACCTACCAAATATTTTTGCTTACGTAAATGTGAATATTATTGGAATCAAACGTCACCGTTAACTTGGTCTTCTATTACGATCGCTTTTCCTCAAACTTGATATGCCTACAATGAAAAAAAATACACGATTTCTAAAGCATATGAAAATTTGAAGGTAGTAAACTTATAAAAAAATGTTATACTTAGGTAAAACGTGATTGTGTCAAGTAATTATTTGGATTACTTGCAATTTTGTTTTTGTGGTCTCCAAAATCCCAATCAAAAGTTATATAGTAAAAAACAGACTGCTTTAGTCCCATCTTTTATCCTTTTCTTATACATTCGAACTTGCATCCTGTTCTCCTTCACATACATCACCACTTTTTCACTTTTTCATCACACTGCTTTTGCATCCCAAAAGGCTCGTGTCTATACTAGCAACAAGCTGAAAAGGCTTGTACGCTATTGAAAATACCTAAAGGAATTCACTGCGTTCTATCTGGCGTAGACAGATACTGTTTTAAATGAAACTTTTATAAGGAGTTAGTTTTTGCTTGTAATCCTAGTTTTTTTTTTTTTTGTTCAGCTCACTTTTTATCTTTTGTTGCCTCCAATTTGATTTTTTTTGGAGTTTTGGTGTAGATGTTTTTTTGTTTTTACGATTTGCAACATTTTTCTAAAAATACATTTGTACAAATACATGATTGAAATGAATACATTTTGATTGATCTTTCTTGTAAATTATAAATATTTGTCCGTAAGTTTTATTCCTTAAGCTTAAGCAAATAATTCGGAAAATTACTTTATTTTTGTTTACAAAAAGTGTTTATCTTTCCTTTTCATATTAATCGTTTTTGCTAATGTAGACAAAAATAACACTTGAGTGAATCAGTCCCTCATAAACGTATTAAAAATATGACCTGTAATGTAAGATAAAACGTTTGATTTATATTCTCTAAGACATATAAATGAAATTTTGATTCAGAAACTTACTTCAAAAAAGCCGTTAAGAAAACATAATCTGTGACAACCTCTTGTTGTTGTTATTATGTTAATCATACATTTTACCGGTAACGCTAATTTTATATAAAAAAAAAATCCGATTCAATCATAAAAGCTTAATATTCCAAAAACATTTTACAATTGTACGTTTCTATAACACCTTGTCAAAAAGCTGTATTTAACTGTTATTCCAATCAATAAACACTGCCAATGATACAGGCAACTAATAATCACAACAATTACATATAATCAACTACAAACTCTAAGTACTTAAAAACAAATTCACAATCAGACAGTAACATTCGATTTCATAACTGAATACCTTCACTTAATCACATGTCTATAGGAAATTACTACATATATAATTTAGCGGTATCTTACTATCAGTTGCACAATCCCTGTTATTTAATTAGACGGACCCGTGCTCGGAACTTGTTCATTATCTGCTCGCCGGATCTGACTCAAGGATGCCACCAAAAGTGCACGGTCACTTGGCAAACAACACATACTTTAGAATACAATGATTGCTCTACTCAGAAACACTTTGAGATGTTTCAGAATAACTCAGCAATGTATATTGAATGATAGTAAGCGTTTGAATAAGTATTACCAAGGTTGTTGGATTTTCGAAAATATTTGCTTAAGAATGTTTTTGAAATTGTTGTTATACTTATTATAGTATGGGTTTGGGCAAAAACGAAGTTATGTAAAATCGACTTTCTTACAATAAGTAATCATCCTATTTATTCAAAGCTTAAATGCTTTTAGAATATGCTATATAATATTTGCGACCAATAAGGTTCAAATTCAAAAAACAAGGTCATTACTAATCAAAGTCACATCGAATAATTAAGACAGTTTTGAATCGAAGAAAAGATTGCTTTCATAAAAAAAAAATGCTACTAAACATTGAATTATAACAAAATACATTCAATATTTTTTAGCTCATTATCCTAAAATTATTTTTTGTGTTTATTGTACAGAAAATTATGTTCAACATTCATTTAAATCATTGCATAAGAGACATAAAACATTTGGTAATAGCCAGTATGATATAAGACAATAATAAAACATGGACATTGACCTATTTTCTGGGTGATATAAAAATCATCAGCTCATGAAAAGAATAAAGCTCTTACGTGTCTTTGTAACAATTCAAAGTTATTTATGGGAAAATGAACCTAATTTGCCGATTGCCCGTGTTTCTGGTTTTATTGTTCAGCAAAATAGCGCATGGCTTGTTGCGTTATCCCTTCAAACAAGCATATAATATTTTACGCCGATTTATTTTAATTAAAAAATAACTTATACTTCACATGAAGCAGTTTTTAGGCTCATATTTAGAGGAATTTGTTGATTTTTCTTTGTTGTATTAAAATGTCCTTAAAGCACAGTTAAAAAAGTATAATAAATGGAACAATTTTGACGTTATACTTTTAATCTGCGGAACAAACACAGTTGTAGCTGCCACAACGTAGAATTGTAAAACTATTTGTAACGTGTACATCACGTAATACGGGTTTACGGAACACGCCCGTAAACCCATGTAGCAGGTGTCGGCGGTACAAAATACCTACTGTAAACCGTTAAAAAACATCGTTAAAGCGAACTGTTTGACCCGTTTCCAGGTTTTATTTACTCTTATTCTCTTTATTAACTTGTTTAACGTATGGTGTAATGAAGATATCACCGCTTAATACTCGAGACAAGCTCCTCGACTACAAACTGTAAAAAGATCTACCGTAACCCTGTACTATGAGATCTGAAAAAAGGAAAGTTGCTATTGCGGAAATTAGACGACGGTCAATACTCGCCAAGCGGCATCTCGCTTTCATGACTTTAACATACTGCGTTAAGTGTTCGTGGTACAGGGACTGAAAAGCATTTTAATCCATAAAAGTTATTGAGGATTGAAAGCCAAGAATTATTTGTTTATCCCTGTTTATTAGGTAACGGTATTTTTTTTAATTTCGATCGCCAGAAATTAACCTATTTAGTTCGACACACTCTTTTATTTATCTTCGTTCGTGGCTTACCTGACACAATGGTCTTGTTTTCGTGGATTTAATGTACGGAACTTTTTTAAATAATTCTCACTGTTTTGAGTTTTAAAACGTAGAGTTTATATTAGGTATAATACGCCTTAATACGGAGGTAATTTTGATGCAAACAAACAAACTCTTACTTCCCTTTAAGGAAACATTCAAAAAACAATATTTACGCACATTATCATAAAACAATTTACTCATTGTTATTAAGATAAAAATGCAATAAAAATCCCACAGTTTTACGAAGCGAAAACAAACTGGGTGTACTCAATGAATCCCACGTATTAAGTACTAATAAAACCGCTAAAATTATCACACGTACACTCTTCTTTTTACGATCTGTCAAAAACATAATATCTGTGATAGTGCCAACCTCAATATATCATAGAGATTACTAAACACACGTAACCTCGCATTATGCAATCTATTTACATCGGTCTAGTTTAGATTAGGCCTAATTTTTTTAAGAATGTTTTAACTTAAGAATTAATATGATATTTCTGAGAATATGACATTTCTCGGACGGTACTCAAATATTGTCGTCAAAATGTTAACACACCCAATTTGCCTAATTAATTTATTACACAAATCTTTGATGTTTGACATCAATATCCTTTATTTTACATATCATAACCTGAATACTTCTTAGTGAATTCAATCAGCGTGTCATAAAAAAGCTCGTCCACTTCAAAGTTGTTAGAAAACTAGTTCAACAATTACCTGTCACGTTTCCATCGGGATCACATCACACTGTTACGTTTTTCTTTTTGTTTATTTCTACATATTTTCAGCCATTTTATTTTCAGAAAGCTTTAACTTTGACTGTTAACCTACATAAGTGGAAACATATATTTGTTAGTACTTAGTTATATAAATACTTTATTCGATAGTTGTTTTCTGTCTACTGGAAACTTAGTATTGCTAACGTTTGCGTGGGCGGTAGGTGTCAAGGAGGTAAATACGGCCCCTTCCTATTTCCATATACATTTCTTACACTCGAGACAGATTTAGAACGGTCTACCTGCCGCCCTAATTACAAAGGTGACAGCATATTAAGTTAAATTGACGTTAATTTTCGTAAAGTTCTCGTCGCTGCCATTAAATGTTATTATACCATCGCTTACGTCCCATTACCGAAGGAACTCATTTAAAGAAATTCATTACTCACCTAGTTCAACTTATTTAGTGTATACTTGGATAGGTAACATTCATAAATGCATCGGCAGTAACATTTACCTACGCGGCAGTTGCTAGAAGTTGGTTATAAAGTCCGGAAGTTTATGTCGTGTTTCTGTTTATCCGAACTACATTAGTTTGTTACTAGGATCCAGGAATCTAATGTTGTGATAGGTCCATCATATTGTGCAATCATGCCGATAAATCGCTCGTATATACACGAGTGCATTTTCATCGACAGACGTAAAACGCAAGGAGTTTACAAAGAAATAAAATCTTTTTCAAATATGATTTCGGAATTTAATTATTCATAAAGAGACTCA
>NC_039499.1:4165604-4300841 GCF_003590095.1 Trichoplusia ni
CCATTCAACAGCTGCCTCGACACGTGACATTCCTGACTTGGATTATCAAAAATCAATTTTGCATCCATTGATTTGCTCGCTTTATGTCAGCGTTATTAATGTGAAGAAGTGACATTTGCCAACATCAACATATTAGGTATATAGCTACGTAGTATATACGTATATAAGTGCTTATGTATTACCATTGCATAGTACTTGGGCTGTTTGATAACCTCTGACTATCATTTGATACTCGGTTCGCGATACCTATCTCATTTCGAGTTCCTTGTGTTTCGTTATTCGAGCCTCTGTCCTTTGTATCATACTACATATAATATCTTATTATTGAAAATATCTTAATATGTAAATTTTGACCGGTCTCTTGGTCTAGTGGTTAGTGACCCTGGCTGCTATACCGGAGATCGTGGGTTCGATGCACACCCAGGACAAATGTTTGTGTTTTATCTCCAGTATTTACCTCCTGGTTTCTATTTATAGGTAGATACATAAATAATTATCACCGACAGTATAACGACCTTAAAATTGGCTAGTCCTAAATGCGACAGGAAATGAAAACCAGTATGTAAGTTAGTACAAAATTATGTCAATACATAATGACATAAAAACCTAGACTTGGAACATGAATACATTTGCATTTATTAACAAATGCAATTCGTTAACTCACACGCCTACATAATATTAGGTATTTTTTATTAAAATATTTCATTCAAATGTTCATTCTTTCAATCAGAATATTCAAAAAGATATTTTATTTCAGTCGGTACTTCTTTGTAACATAACCCAACATTCACACGGCGTGAAACAAACATTTGATCCAACATTCGACACCAACAAATTTCGACGATAATAACTTGGAAAGCTTCTCATTAAGAAACCTTCTGTTGACAAATTCGGTGTTTAATTACACACGGAATTAGGGTGCCCGGTATCCGGAACAAAGTATCGTGTTGCTAGCACGTGGGAGACATCAGTCAACACCATGTATAAGCCTAGTAAAGCCCTTAGCCAGAACTATAAACTTACCCAGAATTTTTGTCATTGTTGGAGATAGAAAGAGATGGATAGAGCATTACACAACGCTTAGAACCGTGATGCCTTCTCGCTTTAACAACGCCAATAATCTTAACTTAAAGAGCTCGTTGTAAGCCTTCCGATCCGGTAACAAGGCGTTAACTTTACTACTTATAATAATAATAGCAGATTATGGAAATTATTTTTGATAAGTAGTAGGTTTTTTAAACAAATGAGCTAACAACGAGGACGGTCGGACTTAATCCACGTGAACCTTTTTATTGGCATCCTGTGTAGGTAAAATATGCTAACAATTTAAGATATTTCATTCATAATAACAAGCATTGCGAATGTAGATAAACATGGCTCTCCTTTTTGGCTTGGAGCCGTTTCTGTCACTTGTAATTTGTAATGCTTCATTATTTTCTATTTTTGTCATAACTTTGTTCGATTGATTATGACATGCGGTATTAGATTTTTTTTATTCAGGTACAATTCCGTCCGTGAGTTTTTTACCTTAGCTTAGCGGCTCTACCTAATTACAAGATGAACTAAAACTCTGAAATCGAATAGTTGTTATGTAAGACTGCTTTAGGGTATGGTAAAAGATTTGATAGGTAAGTATTTAGATAATAGATACCAGATCTCTTTTCTTGCATAAAAAGCTCATTTCAAGGCCGTTTTCCTGGCGCTTTTAAAACGTTTCAGTAATGGCTCTATGTGTAGCGACAGGCATTATATTTCTATGTCAAATTCTTCTTTGTCATTACATTCTTGTCAGTCTTCGTGGTTTTCATAATAGGGGTTGAAGACAGTCTTAACAATATGTCGCCATTCTTCTTGTACATTCGTGCGAATATGCCTCATTAAAAAAAAAAGGTTTTTTAAGGATTATCTCTACAATATCTTCAATCAATAAACATGAATTACTTAGTCAATTTCAAATATAAATAACGTCTTAGTAAGTCCATCCTTCATATTTATTGTATCAGTTAATATATTAGACGAAGTCGGCGTCTCAGTCTAGATGTTTTCTAAATATCTATCATAGAAATCAAGTTTTTGTCATATTTGAAACTCTATTCATTGAACACATATTAAGTATCTAATACTTACGTTTTACATATTCTGATTAGCTATTAAGTAAGAGGTACTTTAAGTGACCTGAAAAGATTTTTGGGTTAATTTTATTCTTTTATTGTAAGGAAGAGCAATGTTATGAAAATATCAGCCAGATAGTCTAACACATAAAAAATACAGCACATTAACATAACAGACACGTTTTATTACACATATGTGCATAAAGGAATCCTATTTTTATTCATTTTGTCACTCTAATGTAGTTGACATTTTAATGAACGATTATCTACACGATAATTAAGATAAAGCAAATGTTTGGACGATCTTTGATAGGCTTTTTTTATAAATATTTATTAAAATAAGGATTATATATTTTAAGGCCGAATTGACATAAAGTTTCGCGCCGGTTCTTTGATAGTGGGGTGACATTAGAACCGCGCAACAAGAGTCAGTTGGTACCTACTCAGTAATGTAAAATGCTTAAAATTAAAATGTTATAAATTAAATTTCTGATTATAATTTTGCTAAAAGTGTAAAAAAAATAATTAAAAGTGTTTTTTTTAATAAATGAGCTAATCTAGATTGGTTCAGATTATTGATT
Organism: Trichoplusia ni; assembly: GCF_003590095.1. Taxonomy (NCBI): domain Eukaryota; kingdom Metazoa; phylum Arthropoda; class Insecta; order Lepidoptera; family Noctuidae; genus Trichoplusia; species Trichoplusia ni. The sequence goes on from NC_039499.1 coordinate 4,168,297, forward strand.
TGATTACCTTTTACTGAATACGTCCGCCTAATCTTACCGTGATATCCAAATGAAGGAAATTTTATCGAGGGTCTCGCAATTCTATTTCTCATGAATAAGGAAGTAACCTATTGCACGAAATTGAAGCCGATCAGCTGTATAGAGTATCCGTCGGAGAAACCGACAAGGAACCGGTATGTAATATTGACAGCAGATTGTATTGAAGAGGTCTATTTTTCAGAATAACGATTATCTGCACAAGAGAAAGATTATTTTGTTTCATATTATAGAAAAAATCGTTTTCGGGAGTTTAATTTTCTATCCTTTTAGGGGTTAAACAAACATCTTAGTCACATGCAAAAAGTCACCAAAATTCAGAACAAGTATACGTTGGCCACACAAATGCTTGTCCCACGCGGCGATCGAACGCGTTTGGCGTGCTGACCAATACCAATCGGCTATCCGAGCAGTCGCATACCTAATTCATTCTTAACGAACAGCTAATGAGATTCACAAAAAATGTGCGGTTCCCCATTCATTTTTTGTCACTAACATAGCAAGCTTCTGTGTCTTACAACTCACTTACAAAGAATGGTTGCGCAACATAAGTAACAACTTAATTTAATAAATAACTCGGACATAATCGACATACCGAAATATTGATCTATCCATTTCTCTGATGAGAATAGCAATTTAAAATATGTCGCAATATTAAAATAACGAGTTAACCGCAAGTACCACAAAACTAGAGATGTCAAAAACCGTAAACGGAATGGAAAACTTTAACTCAATTTGGGCTGATGTAAGTTTGTGATAACCGGTGCATTAGAATTTAGAAACCAGTTTTTGTTTTTTAAAGTTCATCCGCTAGGCCACGATCATACGTATACAGCCTTGGTAACATTCAAGCGGTCCGGTTTGTTTTTCTTTTCATTTGAAATTATTAATATATTTATGAAGCTACGGAATTTTTGTCGTTCTTGGCTTTAATACATACAGTCTATTCATTTCATTTAATTGATTGAATGGCCTAGTAATTAAAATGTATAAAATAATATTCATGAATATTTTATGTGGATAAGTACCTACAACAGAAACGGTTATGGAAACACGTGTTTTGAGGATGATTTGACGAAAAGAATAGGTAACAAGCGAAGTACCTAAACAAATGGAATACCTATGTATATGCTGTTCTGGCTGAATTCACAAAATTCACCTTAGTGAAAAAATAGTTTTCTGCCTCTGTCACTGTTAAGTAGCACATACCTATAGACAAAGATACCTTAAGGAACGTTCTTATGTTAATTATCATATTTGAAATCGAAAACCAATATGACAAGGTCTACATTTTCCCAAATTAAAAGTTTTCCTGTTATTTATCTTATCGCTTGGGGAACCAATTGCTATAAACAGCTAAAAGACGCTGCTAGATTAAATATATTTCAAGTGTAATTTCACAATGTTTAGATTAAAACACCTTCTGCTGTTAATCTGAAGTCTAAATTGACTGAATGGCTACGAATGGTTAAGTGGTTACTAGGAACCTCTAGATATAACTACATGGGGAGTGGACCTACTGTCATTTTAACGTCACATTTACATATTTTATGTTATTAATGATGTGCAATAGCACTTAAATAATAGATTATAATATAAAACAAGTGAAAACCATCAAGTATGTACATATTAGCTTTAGCAATTTTAGTCGCTACGACATTTTTTTTTCATATAGGAGACGTAAATTTTATTTTTCTAATTTACATTTTTTTGTAAAAAAGAAGAAAGTTTACTTACAGTACTAACTGGCGGCGTGTTGCTATACGCGACTCGTTGGTTATCAACAGAGGACGTAATTAAGGGCTCATGCTCTTCGTTTCCAGCCGTCATTTTTATTCCAAAATCAACAGCACAATAAAAAAAATAAAAATTAAAAAATCACTGTCATAATAGCACAGATCACGAATCGTATTTTGTTACGTCACTTTTTGGCGGGAAGTGTACTAGTGGTGAGCGTCCGGACGAGCAGTGTAGCGGTGTGAACGCGCCAGCACGGGCAGACAACTAACTGAAGACCGCTCTATTGACTAATCATGTCTCGCGGACATTAAGACTGTTTGGCCTGTCTATCTCGGGTCTGTGCATCCTTCAAGACTTGAATTTTCGTCAACACGTGCAATCTTATTAACATAATGATAACTACGTTTATTTACACGTAACCATTACACGTTTGTTGATCTGAACCTACGGAGTTCTCGTAAAGATACGGAGGAAAGTAAAAGTAAATAAAATACAATGTTATTTGGTAAATAAGAACTTCTTTTAGTTTTATAAGCACCTTGACAAACTAAGAATTGTCTATCTACAGGTACCTACACATTTTTAAACAGCATAGGTCAGGGTCTAATTTTTTACTTGAACCGGTTTCCTTGCACGTAATGCTAGCCTGACACATCTTCATTATTACATCGTAATGTAACAATAAGACGTTTTAACATACTTCGACCTGTCATAATGTAGAGTAAATGTACGGGCCTGGCAATGTACCGCTTTTATTTGGTTTAAACTAAATCACAAAGGCCTAGCTAGTACTATTACTGGAATAGAAATATAATAATATGCAAAAGTAAAACTTACCATACTTTAGGCGCGTCCGAGCTTTTCTTAACCTCCAGCAAAACAAACAAAGAGATAAATAACACAAACAGATAAGCGTAATATAATAATTTTAATTTATTCTATAAAATGACATTTGAGATAGATGCAAATATTTTTTTCAGTAAATTACTTTATACAATAAACGAATCTATTACACATTTCGTTAGTAGTACGATTACAAAATGACACATGACAAAGGAACTATTGTATGTAGACTTGAGATGTATCGTGATACTTAACTATAACAATTAGGAATATGGCTAATTAATGTTTGTATTATTTAATATTAAACTCGATGACGATCCTCTAACACTTATTCCTTCAATAATATTTGGTGATAACTCTATACTGGTGGCTCCCGCGGGGCGGGCGGCATCAGTATCACAACGACCGAACACATCTCCATCGTGCATAATACAATAAAAACATAATTCAAACATTCATTTACGCTTTACACATACTACAGCGCTCCTGACAATGTCCTCATTATCACTCATAAATAAGACGTTATTATTTACATTGCACAAACGGAACTTGTGTAAATTAAAAATGTATTGTGACGTTGCGCGATGCGAGGCGACTGCTGGCCGCTGACAACTAAATGTCAACACTCGAACTTAAAGACGAACATCATATTTTCACTGCTTTGATATTCTCATTCTGCTTATTACAAAATAAGCTTTTAAAACTTAAAACTAAAAAATACAATTTCTAAGTAGTAATTATACATTGTATAGAATTTTGCCCCTCGCGCAACGATACCTTTACAATTAATTAAACCTAGTTGATATTTAGCACTACATAGGAAGCATTAACATACACGGTATACCATGGGCCATACATAGTTATCATACATATTTTATATGGGATGACGATGACACAAACCGCTTCATACAGAGCAAGAATATATCCAAAGTGAGTTTGCTTGTCTTTCATGAAATAAATTATATTGTTATTAATTTATTTCTGAAGTATTAATCTAGTATATAATAAATTATAATCAGAGAAATCTCTATTTATTATCAGCTGCGTTTATAATTAGTCTATTATTTGTTTATCCTAAATACAATATTATGTAGGTGTGTATTGACCGGAATAATCAAACAAAAAACTTAGTTATTCAAATATCCTGGTTGTTAACGCAAAACTGCATTTTCTGTCTTATTATCCCGGTACGGATAGATGGGGACATAACGATTGCCTGTAAATATTAAACCAATTCGATAACAAATACAATTTATTCTCAACTATACTAATATTTAACAAAGACTATAGCATGCTGAAAACATCTTCCGAAGTTTTAGATGTAAGACCAGTCACACACGAGACAGATCTTCGTCTACACACCACTCCTAACCATACTTGCTTTTGTTCACGCATTGAACTCGACGGAACCAACTTGCGTGTCCATAAAGTCCAGGGTAACTGGACCATGTCATATCCCATGCATCAACGGCCCAAAAGTCAAGAGATATTCTAGTCCCCATCTTTGATAATGTCCATTATATAATTACTGTGACTATTACATCTAAGAAACCATTATTATAACACGATAACGTTCACACTCGGCATGGGAAGCTACTGTTTCTAACGAAAGGCTTTATATTAAGCACTTTCATGGCAATTAGCTTATGGAACTATACTTTATACATGAGGAAACTGCATCATCGTATCAAATGGATATTTCACTGGGTGAAAAGTTTAATAATTAAACTAAGTATATACATTTAGCTCCCAAAAACTGTTTAAAGGTTTAATATTGATAGTTTTTTTAAAGGCAATCTGCTGGTGTTTTTCAGCAATTTCTGTCAGTGTCGTGTTATGGCCACACAATGATACTTTTTAGATATTGATATGACTTGTTTAAACAGGAAAATTCGGAAGAATTCCAATATTGCCCGAAATACTAAAAGTTGCTGGCAGTTATCTACACAAAGCGTCTTATGTTTATCAGTTGCCCGACAACCAGTCTAACTATTGGATATTGTGTTACCCAAAACGGTTGTGGCGATCAGATGGGCAAGAGCCAGCATCATGCCTAGGGGCCCCGAGATGGTTGATTCGGCCCTGGGTATACAGAAGAATCCCCTAAGACCGCCCTCATCAAATCTTGTGAAAAGAGTCAGCCAAATCGAGAAATTGCCTTACGCATCGCAAGCAAAGTTACTCCATACCCCAACATGATACAATTTCCTCATCCAAACTTTACATAAACAATACTATCTCTCCTAGCAATAATAACAGAGTTCGTGTATCTTATATACGCGATACATTCGTATAAACTATTGCTAACTAATGAGAAGGCGATCAGTCTACTGTTCACTTATTGGCAGTGTATGGATTACCGTTCTTATACATAGACGCTGTTCCTAATTGGGCTGATCGATACACGCATACATGTATAAGTAATTGGAACAGTTGGTTTTATGTTACTAGATTTCGCTTGTGGTTTTACTGGCGTGAATGTTGGTTCATATACACAATACCATTATTGTACTAATGTACAAATGTATGTGACATTTCTTTTAGTTAATGTAAGCTAAAACTGTGGCAGACAGACAGATGGATTTATTTTGGCCTTTATGCATATATTTGCTGTAATTGGAGTTTTTAATTACACATAAGCTTTAAGTGTGAGTAATTGTGTATCGATCAACATTTCAAAAACCATTTGTATTTTTCTTTGTTGTAGACACAGTCGTTAACCATCTAGTAATTTCGAGACAATTACATAGTACGCGATAAAATCCGTAAAAGTAGTTTCATTTCAATGTCTAACATTCGCGTAAACCTAAGAAACCACAATTACTTAGTAGCAGAAGTTGGATAATTAAAGTGATGTTTAATTATTATGACGATGATTAGTCCGAAAGTACTTATATTAACCAAAATACTAGTATTATTGTGATTATTTAATTTCGCTTAATTAATAAAAAAGTATTCATTAAGCACTTTGACTAATATTTAATTCACGTACGTAAAGAAGAAAGACCACAAATGAAACTAACTTTGTCTTTGACAGTACTTCTGTAAAACCATATTTTGCATGTTTAAACCCAGATGGACAAATACAACATTTGAGGACAATGAGTTTCATCGCGTCAAATTGACCTAATAATAAAATGATTCGTTCATTCGATTCTGGAGATCGGTGTCACAACCGCGATACATCGAGTTTCTCCTCGCGCGTCACGGATCACGGATTATACAGATCTGGAGCCCTAGACCACCTCATAAAGACTTGTAGTTGTGGGAGCAAGATAGCTTACACTGTGTAGAACGCCGTCTCGCTTCAACATCTGCAACAACCATACTTTAGAAGGCAGTGGCAGACCTGAACTAAATGGCAACAACTGTGTCTAGTACAATATCATCACGTAACAATCGTTGCAGCAAAAGCCACGCAAATATTATTTATTTTGGTATTAACCTATGAACTTCGAATGTATTTTGCGTAAACGTTAATTCAAACGCAAGTTAGCTTATCCGTTTAAGTGACATGAGATATCACGGCGAATTATATCCAATTGACAGTTCATGGTCAAAGCATGGTGTATGTAACAAAATACGTCGTTCGAACGTTCACGGCATAATTTTATTATTACTCGGCTATCTAAAACTATTGAATGGCTCAATTACGATATGTCTAGTATTTAAAAGGCAACAGTAATTAAATTTGTCTTTTGTTTTTTACGAAGATAAGATTTCCATTGAAATCCTCCATTCGATTGAGGCTTATTACAAGCTGAATTTAAGCATAGCTTGGCATTTTTTTCAGTATTTGACTTTGCAGTATGAGAAATTCGGGGTCAGAATGTTAGACCCTTATATGTATGTAGCAAATTGTACTAAAAAGGCAACGGCGGTATTTCATGCTAGATAAAGAGAGTTAATCTGGATTTTCGAAGGCAGTTCGTGAATCTGATCACGCTATCACTGAGAGATTAATTGACAATATAGCTAAGTGCTTTATTCTTCCCTAGTAGCAAGGCATATAATTATTGTATCGACTTTTAATTATAAAAAATTATGGAACGAGCATGTGAAATTGTAATTTCAATTCATTAAACATTGTTCCAAGTAAGTGTCTGTAAGTGTTGGAACCGTACATTTTCCATAATATACCTCAATCAACATGTACCTTAGATGCAGAGGAAACTGGCAAAAAGTAGTTGTTACTAAGATAACCGATGGTTCGAAACCCAGAAAGAAGTTATGGGTTGATAAGTGATAAACAAAAATATTATCCAGGAAACAAATAGTTCCTAATACTTGCTAGAAATGAAACTAAATACAGAGATATCTAAAACCACCAAATGGAGGGATACCTTGAAAAGGAATATTGTACAAATCGACTATTTGCTCGATACTTTCGTTTCATATTGTCAGCGATTCAAGAGCGTTTATTTCCTATTCCTTATTATAAACCTATGAAATGACTTATCTGCGCGTCTGTTAGCTCTAAACAGGACTGTTGGCGTTGTGAAAGCGAGATGCCGATAGTCGCTGTGTAGAGCGCTATCTCTTTCACAATAGCGACAGACCTACTTCAAGAGCTGTGACTGCACTGTAGACTAAATGTTAAGACTATGTATATTTGATTACCACTGACATGTATAACATTATAGACTAAGAATGTATTGGTATCTAATGTTCGATTATATTTGATAACATTTTGATTTAAATCTATTTTATATGCGTAACAGCGGGTATCTGCCTATTAAGTTAATATCAACGAACAAATTTTAACGACTTGAACTAGGTAAGATTTAAATTGATACTAACTTTGATTTTCAACATCGGGCTCTGCAAATAGAAATGTGAGCGTGGTGGAAGCAAGACGCCGCTATATACAGTATATAGCGCTGTCTCACACTCACAATTCCCACAGACCTATCTTAAGAGTTCATTGTACAAGCCGGTATATAATCATTCGCTTTTACGTCTTTCATAATTATGAGATAACCATAAACGGTAATATTTTTATGACCAAGACCAGTCTATATTGCATCGTGAATATTAAAATGTATTGATTAAGAATTCCGTATATCATAAAACTGTGTGCTAGACTTCAATTCGTAATTTTATTCTAGTGAATACATATTATATTTTTGATATTAATTTGTTTTTGTGGTTATGTATTGAACTACGGATATAGATGTTATTTGATGGTGTATTATATATTTTTTTCCAAGTAAGTTTAGATATTCTTGATCTGCCTAATTACATGAACATTATGTATGTATAGATAATATCGATTATACCACTTTAAAATTCTGATATGCTAGATGGAATTAAATATTAAATGCCAAAGATGTTATCACTATTGATTCAGGATAAACGAGTTACCATGCCAATAAGCTTTAGCATGCTACAGAAAATTAGAAATTAAAACCATTTTCGTAAATATGGTTTTGACTGAAATGCATGACCTGACATGTCAGTACGGAAGATTTTATATGTTGAACTATTTTCGTATTACCGTTCTATAATGTTTACTTTTCTGAGTCATGTTTTTAGTATGTTTCTGTAATACATTGATATCCTATGCTTGTAATCAGATGATATTTTTACGACTTACACATTTTTATTTTAATCAATCTAGCGGTAGTTACATTTCTCGAAATTCGCTAAAACCGTTCACAACAGCAACTTAACTACATTGATAAGGCATATTCATTCCATCAATCGACTTCGATCGTGTATATTTCACTAGAACTTTTCAAGTGCCAATTGTTTTCAAACCTACCATCGGACTTTTTCGTAACTCGGTTGTTCATTCAAGGTTGACGATATTTAATGTGAAAACGCATACATTGCAGACATCTAGATCCATGAACAGTACTATTCAACCAATGATCTAGGGTTCATCGTTATTTGTCAACCGAATTAGTTTATAAGCCAACTGTAAAATCAAGTGACGGAACTTCAACAAATAATTTTTCGATACTTGTGCTTACAGGCCCATATTCTCTAGACAATGTCACCATGACCATGTTCTCTATTTTTTGCGCACACACTCAACTAGTACCTAGAGTATTCCGATGGTTTTATGATTTTAACGAGGCAACTGTTCAACACACAGCTTGAGGTAGCGCGAAGTTATACAAAAAACTTAAAAGCAATTTATTCTGATTACGAATATGAACAATATAATACTGCTAAGCCTATGATTTAAACTATTTTCGAGTAGCGACGACACTCTTTTCGGGGTTCGATATCGATAATCGATTTAAATTTTACTCGATTAGAACTCGGTAAAAAGAGTATGATCGCTTTGATGTGGGTCTATGTTTATGTTTTACTAATTACATCTATGCTTAGAGTGAGAGCAATTCGCCTAACATTATGATGTGTCCACTTTGTAAATGCACGATATTTTCCTTTCTCCAAGTACAATACAAAACCAACATGCACATGACCTTATCTACTTTAGTATCGGCTGTATATTGTATACAATTATTCCCTAAACTCATTTAACTATTCCAAACCACTCCGTCCTTTTCACTCACTATTACCTCTCTCTATTCACACCCCATTACCTTAATTCGTCCTACCAGAAAACCGCACACATCCGAAATTTCATACAATTGTTTCTGAAAGTGAAACTCATGTTTTCTGGGTGCGGTTTCCAGATCTGGTGGATACCTACATTTGGTCTCACTTCCAATAGCCCTACATTAGCTTCTAGAATACCGTGCATTATAAAAGTGCCTATGTGTGTGTTACAGAGGGTTGTAGGGATGCGGCGGCGTGTCCTACTCTCTCCTGCCCTTCATACACCTTTACAATTATCTAGTATACGCATGCCTTAGCCTAAAGAGTAAAACAATTTTGATCCGAATTCTAACAACTAACAAAACTAAATAGTAAATACAAATGTTATTAACATCTAAATGATTTATTCTAGTTTTTTTTATAGGCAGATATATCCGTTCTATACAAAGATTATAAGTTATATAGAAATTTAAATAAAGCCAATAATGCTAAGTGAGCAGCTATCAACCCTCCCGAATACTATTCAAAGAATAAGTTAGAATAACATCGTTATGTAACCCTACCTTAACTATCAAACATAAATGCCTAGTTTGACGTTTAAGTAATTCATATCGTCTTATATTAACTTTCAAAAATAATAATAAAAGCAATTTCTTTACCTATATGCGCATACGCAGCGCGGTTATATCACAGCCAAATCCGCCGCCGCACACCTTAAAACCGTCTGGGGCCGTAGACGTAATGACGTCACACATAAAGTAATTCTAATGTTTTTTTTTTGTTTTAAGTCTAACTTTCTCATTAATGATAACATACGTATATTGTGTGACGTCATCATATGTCTCGGCACAAGTCTAAGTCAAACCGATACATTTTAGAAATGCATTGTGTCTTACAAGTTGCAGGTGTTCTTCGAATCGTCTAGAAGTCATAATTTGTCTACTTAACCACACCCCTGTTTTCTTTCCTGTGACCCTAGTTGACTGTTACATCCAATTAATTTAAACCTTTAATGTTAGAGCAGTAAGGTTGAGTTTCGCTTTTTTCATATATACCGTCGTAATATTGTAATTAAAGTGATTTGTAGTTGAGTCATCGTTAAAACGACATTCCGAGTAGATTTTATTACCGTGGGCATTATTTCGTGTTTTGCTAGATCAAAGCAATAACAACATTCGAAAAAATATTGCTGTCAAATCGCTAACGCGTTTTTCGATAGCATATAACAAATTAGCAATTTGATAGCAATAAGTGATGTCAATTGCTGTCGCTTGGTTATTGCAACACCTTAAAAAACTGCAATTTTTATGTTATTATCCGTGTTAGTCACAACATTGTATTGACAACTGTACATTAAAATGTGCTAAGGGTTCTAGACGTGTCGACACAATATCATGGTCTAAAGGTATCGCATAACTATACTAGGCAGTGGCCATCGCGTAAGCTCGCGTACTGTACACCACTCTACATAAACACTATCAGTCTTTGGACAACCACGTCCCGTTCACATGTGACTTGAAACCAGCTGATTTTTCAAACTTCTATCAGGCGTATTCAAGAATGTCACTTTGTTGAGTGATGTTTAGGTGTATTTGTCTCTACATTTCAGTTGATTGTGACAAAACTAGCATGAGACCTAAGTATCTTGAAGTGACTGACAATTCGCAATTCGTTCATAAGGATGATATGATTCTATCAGTTCATAAAACCTCTTTTGCGCTTGTTTTGCCCGGCGGTAGCGCCTAGCTCTGGTGGATCATATCGCTTTCAAGCTTTTAGCTTTACACCAACAGGCAAGGTATCACCATAAATACAATCTTTTTTCGAATAATATATGCCAATTTCCCTAAAATTCAAGTGTAGCTTACACAAATCATAAGTTTGTTCTTTTTAGCACAAATAATAATGGGCTAGCATAAAAAATTTAGCCGCGCTGAGAATATTTAAGATTTTGTCTGATGGGCTGTTGTAGTAGTTAAAAGACCATATCTTTTATTTTCCTCTAGTTTTATAGACAAAGGCAGGTTTATCTACATCAACAAATGCATTTGGTTTCTTATTTCGCAACATAACCCATGTGAACGGGACCAACCCGATACTAAATCCGTTCCTACGTACAGAGTGCGCGATGATTGCGAGCGATGGCCGTTTCGAACGTACGTTGGTGTCAGTAAGAAGCAGGTTCACTGTAGACATTATGAGGAGCGAGTGACTGGAAGGCGATTGGTTGAACAAGGGACACCAATCCAAAGTTTATTTAATTCTTCATTTTCCATCTATTGGTTCATAAAATGACGGAAAAAACGTCCTGTCCTTGTCCGATTACAAAAAAGGATCTATATCACACTAAATATATATTTTTAGGGCGCTTTAACAATGACGTTGTCGTCTTGATGTATTTTTATGAAAATGGAGATCCTATTATTCAACCCTCCCATTTCTCCTCGTTTTTTATATTAATCTTTAATTTAAATTATGTAATTAAAATACAACCCTTGTTTAACCAGTCACCCTGTATACATTTATTATAATATATCGTAAAACTAAGCTACAATCGGGAAGACATGACTATTTGACTGCGGAAGATTTACATATAATTATAATGTAATTATAATATTATATGATTATAATCAATCAGGAAACTAGACCCTGAGACGTAAACGCTTACAATCTAAAGAACTGAGGTATTACATGTTTTTGTATCAAGGCAATATCAGCAGTATTTTTCAACTCTCTGGCGAATTTATATTAACGCTATACAAAACAAAACTTAATTCCAAGATGTTCTTAAGTCTATTTATTCACATGATATCTGAATGAATTAATATAGAGTTAAGAGCATCACAAAATTGAGTTAAGTATTCAATCAAACCCTATATAAGTAGATTGTCACTCGCTCGGTATACAAGGTATTGGTTATTATTACAAACCCATATCTCGGATAACGTAATATCGAATCGTCTTGATATAAAATTGTATAACATTTTATAATATTATACTACTGATCAATAAGGCATGACTAATGTTCATTAACAACTGTAATTAATAAATCGATAGCACAATCTGTTCATTAAAAACCTCAAAAAATGTACACTAATTAATGGTAAAATGAACTGATTATACTGTGTAATGACTTTTTGATGGCCTTGTATGATCGACATTTTTTTTATGTCAAGCAAACCGCAAAGCTTCGCAACTTACGTACGCCATGACGTTCTATAATAGACCTTATAATTAATTAGTGAACTTACGCCTAAATACTGATACGCAACTTAACTGTAAGACGTGCTTAAATGTATCCTTGAGGAGAGGTATGAGTTAAGCGCGTCTTAGAACTAAATTGCGAAGTATTTGGTTACTCGTCACTTGAGACATTGATAACCACTGAAAAGACTTTACTTAGATATTACCGCCTTATTTACACATGGGCGAGTAATGACTGTTGTAGCGGTAAAGTGTGTGGTACCTACAACGTCTGCGGCGTGTGCTTGGACGGCTGTCGCTTGAGCCGCCGGCTCACGGGTCACTGTCAGTTGTTCTTGTCGAAGTTGTGGAAGGCCCAGTTGAATGACGTCGTCCACGAGTTCTTCATAGCTTCTGTGAACTTCTGACGGAAGTGCTCCATTGCTTTCTCTTCGCTTAAATCCATTACCTATAAAAAGTGGCATGGTTAGACTAAATCACTTAGTTTTCCTATTAAGACGACTCCCTATTATTTAATTAAATATGCAACTGATTTGTTTTTTATATTTTTTCAATGTTTTTTTTTTGTGAGTTTAAACCTTATGCTAACTGCATTATCGATTCCAATGAACTAATCTGCATTAGATTATACAATACACATTACTCGCATTTTAAGATGATATACCCTGCAAGCAGAATAAATTAGGTATTTCATTACATTTCCCGCTCAAAGGACTTTTTTCTTCGTGTAAGGTTCCATAAAACATAAAAATACGATAGATGGCGCTCGCTGTCCATTCCATTTTTTTTTTATATGTACATAGATATATATACTTGCATAGCAGCGCAGCTAGCAGCTACTGACCACAGAAATTGATATTTTCCTCAGTTGCTACTGATATATATCAAACTGGCTGTCTGATATATATTATCAGACAGCCAGTTTGTCCTTACCAATGTTTCACGTAGATACTGCAGATCCTTCTCGGAGCTGAGCTCGGGCAGACCAGTTGAGATCATCATGGAGAATAGTGACAGGATCAGGTGGCCGTGCTTGCGGAGGATCTTGAAAGCCTGTGGTATGTAAAGACGGTTGTATCAGTTATAAAATAAATAAGTACTTTTGAATAAAGTTCTATGAGGGAGGGAGCATCAATAAACTCAATTGTTATTTTAATTGTTAAACGGTGTCGTTGTTAATTTCTAGGAAAGTGGTCAAAGATTTTTGTTTTTAAGGGCCGATTTTTCACCAGATAACTTTTATCTGACGAATATGTTTGACGTTTTGACAGCTTTCGTATAGAAAATATATCAAACGACCATATACAACGTAAATAGAGTATGATGCAGTCTACTTACGGTTTCACAGTGCTCTCTGAATATTTTGAAGTCTATAGGTAGGTTCTCTCCGGATCCCTTCTGGCCCTTGTTGATGACGTGTATGAAGTCGTGCGTCAACACGAAGGGCACGCGCTCGCGCTTGAACCCGTACTTCTGCTTGAAGTGGCCCAAGAAGTGACCGAAGTCTATGTGGAATAGCTGTGAGAAAAAAAGGATGAATGTAGTGTAGCTTAGCTTAATATAGGGCTTTCGATTGGATTTTAAAATAATATTATATTCATTATTTTCATAAACTCCTTAAGACTAAAATGAAATTTCAGAGGAGTTTTATCTTTATTGTAAATTGAATAGTAAATGGAGCTTTATAACATTGTTTGAACAACAAAACAACCTCAAATAAAAAAAAACCTAAACTTGATTTCTTTATGTGACTGAATAACAGCTATAAAAACTGTCATACAGTCCGAAGATAAAAGGTAAAAAATTTATTAAAAAATGCCCACAAACCATTCTGCATATTGAAGTCGGTTGAATACAAAATCTCGCGATATAACTTTATGAGTCCAAGACTCAACTAAGAACTAAGACTTTCCTCAACACGATAAACAAAACAAAAAAAGTGATCACACGTATTTACATAGCTCTTATGATGCTAATGATATTAAAAATTCAACAACCTATATTGCGAATGCTGTGTGTACCTATAATAGGCATGCGTACGAGATATGATGTTATTCCTGTTTTGATTTGTACTTAATGTATGTTATGCTGTTGGTATAACAAATAAGTGTAGGAGATGAAAGGACTAGGTATCAAGGTGGTAAACTGAGTGAGAGCGGGATAGTGTGAGAGAGAAGGGTAAAGAAGGAACGGCGGAAGACGATCAGAAAGACGACGCATGAATAATTAAAGAAACAGTGTTATAATTAATTTACGGAAATCAAAGAATCTAAAATACTATCAAGACGTTTGATTTCCCAAATAAATAAATAAACAATTTGTAGGTTATATCTCACCTGTCCGCTCTTCTTCACCATGATATTGTCGGGATGTCTGTCCGCGATCCCGAGCACGTACGTAGCGACGCAGTATCCCGCGCAGCTCATCGTGAACTCGTCGATGGCCTTGTTGAACGCCGCCTCGTTGTTTTCTGTGTTCTTGCGTAGCCATTCTGTGTTTCGTAATGTTGTTTTTTAGAATGTTCATGGATAAAAAGCAAGTAACGACGGTTTTGTTGTGAGGTTTTGAAAGTTTTTGAAAGAGCCAGTTTATCACTCAGGGATGTAAACCGTAGCATAGGCTATTTTAGAGTTATCAAAATATCAAAGGGCACCATAACAAAAACTGTAACGCGAGATTTTTATACATCGGATGGCAACAAAACCCACACTTCACAATAATAAAAAGGAAATACAAATTATTTACTATTTATATATTTACGCAAAGACTTATTGACTTCACTATTGATACAGAGGAAGCGAGACGTAACAAAACACTGTGCGTAGCGGCGTCTTACTTCCTCAATGAACTTATCACCGAGTCGATAATATCAACATTTTACCGGCCCCAGAAAAGAGCTAATCTATTAATTTCATACCATGCGTTCAATACTCACGTAATAACGTAGACTTGTTGATGGTGGAGGCCGCGTTGAAGAGCGCGCTCTGCTTCTGTATGTTGGCGACTGTCTCCGCGTCCTCCACCACCTCGATCATGCCCACCGCGTACTCCATTGATATGCAGTTATACGGGTTCAATCTGGAAAGTGAAATATTTTCATTTGATGAACAAACAAAATTGGCAAGAAATGATTTGTTGCTATGTTATAGTTAGTGCAGTTATAAAACTTACATATTTAATGAAGATACGACAAAAAACCTGTTTGGAAAACAACAACGGCCAATATGGGACAGTTAATACCGGCGCAATCAAAGCGTGTTTCCCAAAGCAAAAACTAAAATATAAACCTAATATATATCCTTCTAGGATAAAAAAAGGAAAAATTAAGTGATATTAACCGCGTCAGCTCAAGATTAAAGACTCGGTTGGGTCCAAAACTAGTCGGGCAATCCCGATAAATACGCATGAGTAAACCCTTTGCAGTATTTTATAATGATATTTATTGAGACAATACTTTCTTACACAAAACGATCTAACAGAAGTTTACTTTCAAATGTCAATCGATTGAGAAAGTACACGAGTAGTTAATACATACCTAAAGTCATATCCATGTTTCTTCCACAGCCTGTCCATGATCCTCAACATCTGCAGCGTGAACATGTCCTGGCGTAGATCGTCGCCGATCTTCAGTATGATGCGGATGTCGGAGCCGGTCGGGTCCACGTTCTCGAAGTCCAGCATCAGGGGACGCATCTTGCTGTCCATCACGCGGCAGGCGTCCGGTCTGTGAAGAAGAAGATGGTTAGATAACGAAATTAGTTAAGAAAAATACAATCTGCTAAATTAAGTTTGATTCCAAGTCACTGTTATTGGGAGTTTTTCCTATGTATTTTAAATTTAAAAATTATACACAATACGACAAGTGACAAGTGTCTAAAAAGAGACGAAGATTGCATACAACAAAAATGTTCATTGTCTAAAATGAATTGACACATTTTCTGAATTTATATACGGAATTGGGGAGGCCTATGTCTAAGCAGTGGATGAATATGGGCTGATGATGATGTTATACAGAAAAAAATGAAATGTAAAATTAACTAAAAGTTAAGGTCATTTCTTTTCATAGCACATAATATCATCTTAGTGGTAACTCACTTGATCCTCTTGCAAACAAAGCTAGGATTTAGCGGCGACACAAAGTCGCACAGCGTCTCAACACAGTGCTGCTCTTGTAGATGTTGGATGAGAGCGGCTCGAGCTTGTTTTATTTCTTTCTTCTTCCGGACACATTGGCTGGCCCCTACGACAAAATAATTAGTATTAAATTGGGGAATAAAAAATAACCAATAGTAAGGGCATTTTTATATTTTACCCCCTCCCCTCCCCCTTAAATATCTGTAAATAAATTAAATAAAAATGAAAAGAATATTGGAAGTAAAATTCAAATGATTTTATTCTTATTTCTTTTCCTTCAACGATGTATAAAACTCAATAATCACTTCCTATCCTTCCAATAAATTTCACAAGTGCTGTAACTTCAGTAATTTCACTCATTTTACTTTACACTTTTACAAGTGGTACTTACATTTAAGTTTGTCGAGACAGGTGATCTGCCTGGTGAGGCTGTTGATGTGATCCTGGCAGCCGCGGCAGTAGGCCTCCAGCAGCAGCCCGAAGCGGACCGACACCGACGGGACGTGCATCTCAGACCTGCCGGATAACTCATTTGTAAGGAGTGTCTTTGTGCGTGACTTGAGGGTTTGTGAAAATCTCGGCCGCACAAGGATTTAATTCTAAGTGGCGAAGTTTTCTAAACTAAGGACTAGGTACTAGGTTGATAACAAACACTTCCAAGTAATGCTATAAACATTAACGAAATATCTAAAATAAATTAACGCTGGTTTCCTTCTTCTGTTACGGGTACAAAACTTTAATTTTATAGTTACGATAGAACTTGAAACTTGTATTAACACTTACCTCAAATGCCAAAATAGATTGTGTCCGATGGTCATGTTCTTGAAGGCTCTCTTTAGTAGGAACACTGAGAGGTCGCACATGAGATACGATTCGTGTTTCAAAGCTTGAACCAGTTGTAGTAAGTAGAGTAAGAGATCGTTGTCACTGTAAATATTTCATTGACAATTATTTATTGTACGTTTTCATATAAAAAAATTCATTTCAAGAATAGGAGTGCGTAAAACCATAGCATATTATCATTTTTCCACTGATCCATTACGGCGGAGTTCAAATATTTTATGCGTTGTTAATTCAATGAAAGCAACATGGCAGGTTTATAGCTTGCCATTTCTTTTTATATTTCCTGTTTTGATCTCATGGGCAAAGGCCTCTCCCTTTCGGACCTCTTTATCTTTTGCGATTTGTCATCACACCAAGTTCGTCGCATGAAGCCCACCTGATCTTGCCGAGGCACTTGACGGCGAAGCTCCTGACGGCGGAGTCTGTGTAGGCGTAGTCCAGCAGCTCGAGCGCGCTCTCGACGCGCAGCAGCGGCCAGGCGGCCAGCAGCCGCCGCACGCCGGCCGCCTCGCCGCGCTCGCCCCACTCCACGCACGACAGCAGCTTCGGCAGCAGCTCGGGCGCCTCCAGGCGGAACCGCTCTCTGTAACACTCTGCTGCTTAGCGGGGACCACATACACAATTATTGCTCTTTGATAGAATCGAGCTCTTCCATCACACTAAGATATTATTGAGTATGAAATAGGAGTTTGAATCTCAGAAAGAGCTTATAACAATGGAATGGTCAAGATTCACAGCCTTATTTTAAAACCAACAATCAAAAAGTATTTATTTCAAAAGTATTTAAATCTAAACTTCCTGGTTTTCACATGTCTTTTAAGTTAGATTATTTAAAATAAATTCCAAGCTATCTTTAAATTAACACAAAATGTGTAAAAATCTAAAGCTTGTTTGTTCATTCTTGATAATACAAAAATTTAAGAACTTAACACAACTTATAACACAACTCTTAAAATGATCATATTCTATTCGAAAGTAAATAAATCAACGTCATTACCTCGAAGCCCAAATATCTTTCTTCTCCTGTTCGTGCATTTCATACATAGGATCCTTCTCCGCAGTAGCCCTCAGTCTCTCGTAGTCTCTGCTTAGCCTCTCCATCACGTCGGGCGACACGTTTTCAATGTTATCCGAGTAGTCTTTTATTGTCTCGTCTTTTGGAAATAGCACTGGGTATTGGCAATCGTAGCTGGAAATTAAAACATACGTTAGAAATATTATTAGCGCAAGATAATACCGAGTTTTGAAACAGCTCCGAGCCATCATACTGAAAAATTCCTAAACATTACGTTTTAGCTAAAATTCTTAATCTCGGTAATCAACCTTTAACTTTTGCTACCTTATTTAATATGATGGTGTTTCGTGACCGTCAGACCATCTGAGGTGGCCAGTCGAACGACTGTTTTATTGTAAGGCCATCATGATTGTGTAACATAACATGGTTTTAACAACAAATACACACATCTGACTACAAAGAAAAAATAAAAAAATAAACCAACATTTATGGGCCCGAATAACAGGTATTTCAAGTTAAATGAAGAAAGAATCAACAGAATCGAATCATCCAGTGCTCGGATAACAAACAAAAAAAATATTCAGACGAATTGGAACCTCCTCCTTTTTGCAATCGTTAGTGCGTGGTCTGCTACTCACTTGGAAAACTTGACCTGCAGCGCGGCGCAGGAGTCGGTGTTGGGGTTGGACACGACGGTCCCGAGCGGGTGCAGCACGAGGTCGTCCCCCTGCGTGTCGTCCGCCACGTGCGTCCACATCGACAGCGTCACGCCGTCCGTGCGCAGCTGCTCCTTGTAGTCGAAGATCATCGTGTTCGCCCACGTCAGTCTGTTTACACCCTCCTGCCATCGTACACACAGTTATTACACGGAATATTATTATACTTCTGAGAGTTGTGAGAGAACTTGAGCTTGAAGCTTTTTTTTCCCGGATGGGAAGTCATTAAATGACTTCTATCGCTTTGGCTTGAGCGGAGGGGAATGTCAGATTCTACCGGCAAAGTCCACCCATGTTCCAACCTTTGCTTTCATGTACCGGGGACCACGGTAACTCTTTCGGACAATCCCGCTACCCCGGCAGGAAAGAACTTAGAGCTGACAAATCTATTTATGTCACCACACTGGTAACCTTCGATCAAAAACGACATGTTACATTTAAAAAAAATACAGATTGTCGAACCTCCTATGTTATGAAAGTTTACCTTATTTGAGTCTTTCCCTCTCCTCTTGCTCTTGCTCTTGGTGATCTCGTAGACGCCGAAGCAGACCCTGGCCATGCGCGGCAGGTTGCAGACCTGGATGGGGAAGGTGAGTTCCTGGTCCCACTGCGCCACGCCGTCCTTAGAGATCACGGCCGCGCGAGTCTTCTGCGTCTCGCAGAGCGGCTTGCCGCCGTGGAAGATACCGGCTTGACATACAACCTGGTACAATTTGTCAATTTTATTGATTGAAAGTTATGTTCCAAGAAAAACAATAAGAAATTTCTGAATAATAATTTAGCTGATGACATGTTTTTTTGAGCCTTTTACATTTTAGAATCGATCGCTATTGTTGAACGTATTTGTTAATTTCCGCATCCAAACGTAGTATATCAAAAATCACCAAGGCCTGTTTAAATACAACACCAATGACACTCCAATTTAAATAATCCAATCTACAACTCTTGTTTAAATCATCTGTCATTGAAGTAATAAATAAGAGTATGATAAAGTCACTTACTGACAGTCAGCACTTCACTCACCGAAACAACATTCCCGGGGTCGACGTTCAGCTTGCTGACGCTCTGCACGACGCACGAGTAGTCCTTCTGTATGTTCCACGAGGACTCGTTCTTCTTGCGGCGCATCGTGTTGGAGTGCTCCGAGGTGAGGCGTCTACGCTCCGGCAGGCAGTAAGGGTAGTAGGGTAGGTCTCGGCTCACTGTGTGTTTGTTAATATGTTAATTAATTTGGAAAATATTTAGGAGCACGGAGGGACTTTCTTCAAAATTCACCGGACATCAGTAAATTTTTTTCATAAAGAAAGCTAACTGACCCACTAGTGAAAACGAGACAGCGTTTTACACGACATAGCTACATCGCTCTTCCCCATTGGTAGGCCAACACACAAGTGGTAGGCCTTCTCTACAATAGCGCACGCAAACTCGAAAGACAAGGAAAAAAATTCAATACAGAACACCAACTCACGCGTCAGCGGCAGTTTATCCATGCTGACAGTCATGACTTGCGGCACACCGTCCGTGGACAGCATCTCTTGGATGTACAGGAACTGTATCAGCGGGTAGTCGCCGAACAGGTACTCCTCGCGGCCGCATACCTTCAGGACGTAGTTCTGAGCGTGCTCCCCTCGCATATTCAAGGAGTTTGCAAGCTTTAGCAGTATTACTTCGATGTGCTGTAGCGGCGTCCGTGTTGCCGGGACGCTTGATGAGAATGATACCTGGGGAACAAATTTTAAAATTTTTGTTAATTGTTTTTTGACAAATGTGTCTTAAGTTACTAAGCTCTAACTGGAATTTTATTTTTCTATAAAGTCTATAAAACTTTCTAACTGAATATTATGTTTGCGTTATTCTAAAGAAGGTAATGGGATAAGAAAATTTTAACTTTCATTTTTATTTTTTCTCTCTCTCTTTATAAGTTACGCTTTGTCTTGAAATCCTACAATTTTCTGAATCTAAACTGATTATTCTTAGTATTTCAACGTGTTGTTGAAATATTAGCGATTGATTAAATAGAAGCTATTTTTATAACTAGGTGATTCATATAATAAAGTAAAAGAGATTAATAATAATTTATCATTTTAATAGTTATAATTTTCCGCGGTTATTAACCATCATTAAACCCACACGTATACACTATGACGTCCGAAAAACTTGTTAACAAAACCTCATTTCGAAACCGATTTCATCTGAACAAAAAATTAAAACATTATATTTTGTCAATGTGACGTTTGGACGTATTATAGTCATTAATTTTTCGAATGTTTTAAATAGAGCTTCAATATGTTGAAATCTCATTTCAATCTAGTTTATGACGATGAAGAGCCTAAAGCTGAGGAGGAACATGAGCAGGAAGCTGAGGAGGCACCGGAAAGTGAAGTTATTCCTGAAAGGGTTCTCAAGAGGTCGGAGATCAGCGTCCGGCTCAGTATGCTCGGGAAAACGGCAGAAGGAGACGGGTAAGGCAGGCCTTACGCTATACGCTATACAAATACACCTCGATGATACAACTATGACTAACAGTCTAAATAACAACAAGATACACCTTAAAATATCATAAAACCCCATTTAAAGAAAAATTAACGAGTTTTTTTAATATCTGATCGGGAAACAGAAATATATTACGCCGAATTTTGAAATAGTTTCATAATTTTACAGATATACATATCTGAAGGCGACCCTAACGGCAATGAAACTAACAGACATTGTCAGCGTCAAATTCTTCACACATCTTATGTTCTTAGATGTATCCGAAAACTATTTAGATAATAAGGCCTTGCAAGCCGTCAGTGAGCTACCATGTTTAATATTTTTACAAGCAGACAAAAACAGAATTACTTCAGCAGCATTGAAAAGAATGAAGTACCTCCAAGTGATCGTAATGAACCATAATCAAATAAGCTCGGTTTCTGATATATATCAAGATCAAATTAGTACTATAGAAATTGGTTACAACAAAATACAAAAAGTCGCCTTTCCGTACGGCCTGTTTCAATTGAAAGTTATAGATCTCCGATACAATGAAATAACAGAAATCACTGGTTTCGATCTTCCCAATTTGGACAGTTTATACCTAGCTGGAAACAAAATAACAAGTTTGGTCGGCTTAGAGAAATTAGTAAACTTGAGAATTCTTCATGTGCGAAACAATCCTATAAAACTGCTGAACGGTTTTGATGAAGGGCTTAAAAAGCTGACGTATATTAACCTGCGCAATTGTAAGGTGACAACACTAAAACAGGTCAAGAAATTGAGGGTAAGTTCCCGTTTTATTCATCGCTTAAGCAAAATGATGTTTAAATAACCATGACTTTTTACAAGGTTCTACCCGCGTTAGAGACTCTGAATATGAGAGGGTGTCCGTATATGGGGGGTCCGGGCGAGGAAGGTGCGGACGGCGCTGATGAAGAAGAAGACCCTGATATAAGGATAGAGACGCTGGCAGCCTTACCTCGTCTTAAGCGGATTAATAAGGATCCTGTATCCCCGGAAGAAAGGTAACTAATATAGTGAAATATCGCAATTATATTGTTGAAAATTAGAATAGACCACAAAAAGTAATAGGTAAGCGAAACGGTAACAAAATGTCGCGTAGCTATAGCAACCTATAGCCTGACCCATATCAACAATATTTTGGTCGATTAATATACAAAACATCATATTTATTCCTAGTTCTCTTGTAGAAACGTAAATAATCTAATAATAGAGAATCTAAATCTTCGTATGTCTTTTTTAACATAGATGTTACTGCTTAATTTGTTTCATATTTCAGAGATGAAGCTAAGGAAATGATGACGCAATGGATCGAAGAGGGAGAAAAGGATGAGGAAGAGATTGAGGAAGAACATGAAGAGGAAACAGTCCATGAAGATTAACTGCTTAAATGTGGACTTAATGAGCTGTTGTTGAAGCGAGACGTAGCTATGCGAAGTGCAGTCGTCTGTCTCGCTCTCCCACAATTTAAACAACCCTGTTTTAAGAGCTTAGTATAAGAGCACGCAATTATTTCAACCTTATAGTGGGTGTTGACGCTGGCCTTTAACTTTCAACGAATAGGATATTACTGTAAGTGGCCGAAAGCTGACTGTTCAAGGACATGTGACTCCATGTCAGTGTCACCAACTACAGTTCATGAAGCTTGATTTTAAGAGGCACACACTTTTAGATAGACGTTTAGTTACATCTTAGAGTTAATTTACATTATTTTGTTAGTTATTAATAAAATGTGTGTCAGTCGGTCTTTGCTTAGTAGGATAATTAAGTTTACCATAGAATTCTCAACGCACATTTATTATTATTTATGTTTTAAAAGGTTTATGTTTTAATAGTTTTATGTTTCTATAACATTATAGTATGTATTAAAAAAGATACTGTGGCTTTCATTTATTGACCTTTTCGTAAAATTTGTTTCAATACATAATCCTAGATAAGTTTTATTTAGCTCAGCGTTCTTGTTTACTAATCTACTCGTTCATAAAAATGATTGAATGAATATTCAACTCAAAAACACAAACGAAACGAAACATTCTTTCTTTTCAAATTGCTAGACGGAATGTTATACAGACAAATTATACCTTAAGATTTCATCTAATAAAACTGTCAAATGTGCGACTGGTCCATTAAATTTATGATATAGTTTTTGTCAAGGGAAATAAAATATAAAAATGTGCGGTAGGAAATGTGAAAACACCAGTAAATTTCATTGTCATTGGCAGTTACACAAGGCGGCGACAGTTATCATGTCTAGACTAGTCTAGTGTATTTATAGGACCACAGCTGATCAGTTTCTTCCGCCGAATCTAGTTTTTCAGAACGAATTCTCGGTTGATATCGGATTTTTAGGTCAATGTGTTTGTGTGTTTAAATAATAAATTCACATTACATAGTATTCTTGTGTTTTGTTTTTAAGATATTTCCGGGTTTAGTCTGCTATTTTAAGTGCTATAAATTTCTTTAAATCAATATGTCTGTCAAATTAACATAGATTTTGCGAAACATGTAGTTTTTTTAGTCTTTATCCCCGCAGGGAAGGAAAAAAGGTACTGATCAAAAACATCATTACTCTAAAGACTGACGCAAAAAATAGATTCCCAATTAATGTGGATGTGTGGCGCCAATCGCAAATTTATCATTGAATTAATGTGACAAAGACCACCCAACTGTACCATAAAACCTTTAGATTTATGCAGATAAAACATTCAAAATATGCACAACGAGTTACAAGAAACAAAATTTATTAATGATAGGCTCATTTTTATTACTGTGGTGTAGGAAACATTCGTATTAAGTGTTTTCCTTTTATTTCTAGATGTATCTGTCCCACAGAAGGGTTAAGGCCACTCTACCCTTCCTCCATCTCTCTCTGTCTAGAGCTGTAAAGTTAGTTATACTCAAGTTAGTAAGTATGAAGAGACTACTACTCCCCTCAGCGAGCGAATCGCGTGCAAGAAAATACGTATGAAATATCACTAGCAATGGACAAGTTAGCAATACCATACAACTGTGTCTGATGTATCGTAAACATTTCGCAATCGTTCTCGTATTGCATACACCTTGTAACTTCAAATTACATAAACACGTGGAAAATGCGAGTGTCTGGTATAGTCACAACATTCTTTCGATTTAATGACATTCCTGGATTATGTACCGTTCGTAATAACATGGATATTTCTAAGTAGGTCTGAGAGCTTTCATACACGAGGCAATGCAAACTTCAATAACAAATAATGTTGGTTCCTATGGGTCATTCATGTCGATCATTGAGATTGCAGTGAATATTAATAATTTTTCGAATACTGAATGGCAACATACTTCCCAAAGTAGACCCAGCTACATGAATTAAAACATCCCATTATACATTACTTTTTACTTCAAATAGAGATTTAAGTCTGTTTTTAAAGCTCTTGCCTTGTCATCTGATACGATGTATCTGCCTCCAGTCTAACAGGATGCAGTTGAGTATCAGTGTTTTACCTAGCCGGTGCTTGTGTGACCTCCTCAACTGAGTTACCTGGGCTGTATGATACCCTAAATCAGACTTTCTAACATGATATCTTTTAGTCAGAGTTGTTGTCCGACTTTCTAGCTTCTGACTACCTGTAACAACTGTCAAAGATGTTCAAGAGTCACAATGTAAGTAATATCTCTTACCTCAGTGTTCGCGAATTTGGTGACAAGTATGAAGCAGTGTTGGTTGAGGTGGCTCTTCAGCGTGGTCGGTATATCCGGCTGGTCCGCCAGCCTCGGTGGGCACTGATACCGCAACCGCTCCAGCCAGTTGCTCTGTGCTCGCTTTATAAGACTCTCCTCGGCTAGGTAACGCATTCGCACCCGAAAGTCGTTGACCTCCGAACTTCGAATGTTGTCGAATTCATTTAGACCTAGAGAAAATACAATAAATTTAAATGTGGAAATGTTAAACAGAAAAATGATTTCACCGTTTTCAGAATATGGACGAAAAAAGAGGCAACTCAATAAGATAGTTTGTAATGATTTAAACAGTGTATTATCAGAAACTTAATTAGATTTTATAGCGTATCCTAAATTCGATATCTTCTATTCACTTTCTCATTGTTGCTAACATTTGTATTTCGCTAAACCAATTTGCGATACATTGTTTCCGAACGAACAAATCAGTAAATGAATGAATTTAGTGATGTAACAATTGGTCTTATCAATTCAAAGTACAATAAACAATTGTATAATCAGTGGTTTAGGGCACAAAACATAACCGAAATGAAATACATATGTATTCAAGAGGTCGATAACCTGATGGGTTCATTGTTCATTCATAAAACGTAATGTTACATATTAATATTGATAAGTTTAGTTATATTCGAAACTTAGATGAAATTAGAAGTCGAATTTTAAAATTTCTTGAAAAATAATCACTTTGACCTTCACATATGAGTATTTTTTCAAATTGGGCCTGGAAAAATCTATATTTCAGAATTTTAAGAATTCTTTTTAATTATTTATCATCGTTCAACAATCACTACCGTGTAGTTAAATCTTAATTATAGTATTATTAGACATTACCTTATTGGTAAGGTATGCACCAATAATACGTTCACCAGAATTTACATAAAACAGTGATCATGACATTACAAGATCTAAATTATAATTTACATTGATTAATTGTAATGGTATGTCATGTAGGAATTTTCCCCAAATTTTGAGGAAATGAACATCACCATCTATAACAACTTTCATAAACAAGGAAGTACATCCAAAACTCAATAACATTTTACTATTTTCACATAGTACAGTACTCACGTTTTCCAATTAAATGACTTATATGAGTGTTTAGTAATTGCTCTCCAGGTCTTTCAAACGACCTCTTCACAATCATAAGAACACCGCATACTGGTTTGATGTCACGGATGCGCTTGTTCTCATCGTCAACCTCCTCCGGTACCGCAAGAGAGTTGACGAATTGGAAAACATAGCTGGACATCTCATGCAACATCCCAAATAGGGGATAGTTGGCCGCCCGGTACCAAATGTCCTGCAAAGAGTATGTAGTTGTAACAACTGGACTACGGGTAGAAAGAACATGGGGCTAACATAAAATTAAATGATTTTACAAAAAAAAAGTGGTAAAAAAAACATCTCGAAAAACTTTTAATTTCAAAAGTATAGTTCATTATGGTGATAATCCCACAGAATTATTTCTACTAAACAGTTTGGATCAATTCGGGAAAGTAAACATTTATTTATCAAAATGAAGATCAAATGTATATTCAGTATTATTCAGGTCATAATCATAAAAATAATTTCGAACATTTATCTCACAACATGATAAAATAAAAGAAAAGCAAGTAAGGCAAGTGTGTACAATTCAGAATCTAATTCATGTCAAATTAAAAATAACAACATCATTATTGTTTTTTTTACTATAGGACCAATTCTTTAACAGGAAACTGCCGGTTTTATTATTGAGAACAAAATATCAAACCACCTACATGATAAAAAATATGTATTGTACTGTAAACAATGCAAACTACTTTCTAAATGTACCTAACAAATGTATCTGTAAACATGTTACTCAATACTTTGACCCACTTTCCAAAAATGCAATCAAAATATAGTCGGCGAGAGGTGTGAGTCACGCGAGGGTGTTCCTTTCCTGTCACTAACCTCTTTGACATCCTGAAGAGTAGCATCCCAACTAATCTTCAGAGGAATGTAAACAGAGTTCGGCAGCAGGCACGTGAGCTCTACGACGTCCGACGGCGAGGACGTCCAGTAGTCCCACGTAAACGGACAACTCGGCGCAGGAACCATTGTTTTGGTATTATTTTCCCAGGTTGCTCGAATTACCCCCGCGACATTTTACTAACTTTCACTGATAACTTACGTCTGCAGCGACTCGGTCGCTACTAACAACTGAAAATAATACACACAAGACATAACTCATTGGTCACTGTTGTTGAAACCACAGCGATGTTGAATCATAGCATTTCCTGGTATTTTACGACAGGCATATCGCCATTCGAAATGAAACTGTCAACGATAATATTACACAAACAACATCACAACAAGTGTTGAGAACACTTTTTCTTAGATTACCTTTTCATGAAACGTTTACATACTTCATAAAATATTGAACGTACGAAATAAAGTTACTGAAATATGTTTTTGTGAAATTGTAAATAAAGATTACGTGCAACAAACTACGAGCAAAGTAAATTGTTTATGGGTTCTTTGTTTTTCTTAAAAATATAGGTTTTTAGATTTGATTACTTATCTTTTTAGACGGAATGAAATTGATAAACTTCAAAGTTTTCAATTTTTATAAATGAGTATCTAGATTTTTTTAATCTACCTTTAATACAGCCATTGTGAACGGAGTCTTTGCAAGTATTTTTAGATCTACAAAGTTTGCGAAAAAGAACTCATGGTCATGATCATTGCCAAACTTTTGAGGCCTCACTGAAGCATGATTTACAGTTGATTTATTTCTTCGGGTGTCTTATGAGTTATGAGCAACGAAAGGGGAGCCAAATGTTCCTCACTTTCCCTAACGGAGGTACAAACAAAAGCTAACTGGGCCTTTATTAGGCCTCTGTGTGTCTCAATATGAGTAAAATGTACTACCGAAAACGGGGAGAAGATGCGTGCAATCTGAAACTATTAAGCCGATTTCCAGCTAATACTATTTATAGTGTAAAGATCAAAGTAAAAAGAGGATAAGTAAGATTAAACAAACAAATATTTATCTCCTAATATTATCGCTTGGGATATCTGCATCACAATAATCAGTTGTTAAAGGACAGTATTTTCAACCAGACAGATGCAGAATCTTAAGTGAAATTAATATTATTTTTATGGATTTTATAATTAAAAAATTAGTGACTTAGGGTTTGCAATAAAACACAATACAAACTATTGGAATCCTTTTGTTGCAGTACTCCAAGCTTACCATCAACATTAAATTAGTATAGATAAAAGAGAACGATAATAATCTTGATTTCGTGAATGCACTATTTCTCGAACGCAGTTTAACCTACCTCCAGAACTTGACGTTTGTCTCGTGACATTATTGGGAAATATTTAGCTATAATGCTTTTTATGAATGTATTGACTAAATACAATGTTTGAACATTCAGTCAAAGTACCAAGACATTACAAAATCGCTGCAAATATCTTTAAGAAAGTCTCTACAGAAGGTGGAAGCGTTAAGTCTTTGTTATACGACGACAAACTTCGGCATTTTGTGAGTATTTACTTACATACATTTATTTTGCCTTGATATTGTCCCCTTTGACTATTATTAGTTTGTCATATTTACAGAGGACGAATGTGCTTTTCGCACTTATAACAGAAACAATCAAACATGCGGGTGACATAGACAAAATATTTGAGAACAGTAAAATATTAGAAAACGAGACACGTTTAGACCCATGGCTAGCCAAAATTCTCACCGCAGAACTCCTGTTCGGCAAAAAGGCTTTACCTGGCAAAAGCAAGCCGGAGCAAACAGTCCTTTCATACAAAGACCAGTTTGAGAAATATATTTCTGACCATCAAGATGACTTGAAGACTGAAGGTAATTGTTTTTTATTCTTTTTTCAGATCTAAGACCTCCGTAGACTAAGCACAATGGCCGACGCAGACAAAGGTCCATTGCTATCTAAGAACACTCAACAGACTGTCTTAGTGTTGGCAAATCTGTTTATGTACAGTGTCGCTATGTTTACTTTACCTTTTGTCGCCTTTTTCGGGGTCCGTCATATTCTAACAGAATATTACCCAGTAGGCACATTTTTGGTGAATGTGTGGTCAGTTGTCTCTGCTGTAGTGGTAGTGAACATTATTATATTTGTGTATGCTTATAAAGCATATCATGAGAAAGAGTATGATGATGATGGGAATGAGGTAGACCAGCATGCATACCCGAGTGCACCAGAACCAACTGAAAAGAGCAGTTTGAACTTAAAGCAAGATTGATGCATTTACAAACATTCCAAATTTCTATACAGTATTACATTGCTAGCTTATTTTAAGGATATAATGTGAATGTATCAAGCAATGTGACTAATATGATGTATCTATTACTTACTTATATTGATGAAAAACTTCACTCTTAATTTTCTGTGTGATTTACACCTAGAAATTCTATAGATAGATATTAAAATATAACTGATTAAATGTCTTTGTTTTATTTAAACATTTCTGTGAAGCCATGGAACATGTAAACATATTGTGTAATTCACAACCCAATATTAAGGAACTGAAGTACCATTTTAAATGGAAATGGAGAGCAATTTTAACTTAATAGGATGTGGATTAGTTTGTAAATTATTTTTTTATGTTCAGATGGTAATAAAAGCACTGGCAACATGCTACTTGCACTATGGACTCAATTTAATACTTACTGGATACCATTTAATACTGCAGTTAATTAGAAGACTTTTTTTTTCATTATAAAAATAACTCCCACTCCAATTAATTGAATCCTTGTTTCATAATGATTCCACTCACATGCACATAAGTCTTACTCACAACTGAGTTGAGTTAAGATAGAAAATAGGGTTCTATTTCAATGGAGTTAATATTGTGTTGGTCTTGGACTCGACACTAGCGCTAATTTGTGTAGTGACAGAAGTTAGAACCTTAATTAAAGGTTGAAAATGCTCATAGCACTTGATCGCTACTGATTACTGGTTTAGTTTGTAAGTACCATTTCAGGACCGAATCGAAAACCAATACTAGCAGCCAACCAGTTCTGAGATTAAACCTCCAGTTTTAAGTTCTAAAATAAATAAAAAAAACTATTTGCCACACGATCTATAATGTATTTTTTCCTCTTTTTTTCTTACGATCTAGTTGCGCCACGACCACGTTATGTCCGAATCAACACCAATCTCCTTACAACATCGGACGCAATCAGAGCATTCCAAGATGAAGGCTACAAGTTCATTCGCTGCACGTCAGGGTCCTATGCCGACTACCTAGAACAGATACAGAAACTCACAGAGTATGACTTTACACAGGACTATCACATCAAGACCATATTCGTGTTTGCAGCGGGCACGAAGTTACATGAACATGAATTGTACTTGGAGAATAAAATTATTCTTCAAGATAAGGTGCGTTATTATATAAGTTATTAAAAAAAACTGGCACATAAAAGCTATTTAGTGTGAAAAAATGAAGGTGAAACGCTTTTGTCCCGTTGTATTCGAGAATACAGCTCGAGAATACGATGAATACAATTTTAACTCAATTGGATTTCAAATTAAATTCAATTTGTGAATTAAATAGTAACAACTTTCACAGGTGATTGTGAAATTTAAAAAGCTTTAGAAAAATAATACTTTTTCTAATGCTTTCAACATATTATAAACAGAAAAGCATCAACTTTTGAAACATTGAATGATTGAGTAATAAATCCCAACTTACCTTTTTTATAATAACCTCGCTTCTATTCTCCAGGCCACAGCGATGGCTGTCCACCTGCTGGCGCCGCCGCCAGGGAGTGTCGTGTTGGACATGTGTGCCGCCCCTGGCATGAAGACCACTCAGCTGGCTGCTTATATGAGGAACAATGTATGTTAATAACACAACTTATAATATATCGAACTTCAAAAATAATTTGAATACAAGTGCATACAAGTATTAGTAATACTTTCTACAGAAATCGTTTTATTAAAATGCTTCCTCGTAACATTTGATTATTCTCAAAATGTATGTTAAACACATTCCCAGTAATGTCACAGTAATAAAGGCTTCAAACGAGGGCATAATTAAAGCAAATGTAGACTAATAAAATACAAAAAAAAAACACATAAAACTGAAATTAATTAATAACTTAGTCATATGCCAAGGCAAAAGTAATCGTAGTTTTTTTATACAGGGTCGCATATTTGCCGTCGAGAGGAATGAAAAAAGGTATCAAACGCTAAGTGAGTTCGTAGTAAGGACTGGATCGACCTGCGTAGAGACGTTTCATAAAGACTCTTTGGAGATCAAGAGAGGTGACATGGATGATGTTGAATATATACTGCTGGACCCCAGTTGTTCTGGATCAGGTACTTTGTATAATATCGTGTTTATTTTTAATTTTTGATGAGTAGAAAATCATATAGTATACATTCTGTATATCAAGATGATAAATGACAATTCAAGTCTTACGACAACTGTGCTATGTTAAAAGTCGCGGAATAAGAATAAAAGACATTTTTTTATTAAAAAGTAAAGCTTTAATATGAGTAATAGTTAATGTTATAAGAGTATGAGTAATAAGTGAGAAAATCAAATTCTACATAAGAAAAAAACCTTTTTCTAATGATATTAATATCTTGATCATTTTGTAGGCATGGACTTCTGCGTGCACAACTACATAGAAAGCACACGACTAGCGAAGCTCACATCACTCCAAGAGAAATTCCTGAAACACGCTATGAATGCTTTTCCCAAAGTTAAAAGAATAGTTTACAGCACCTGTTCTCTATTCCCTGAAGAAAATGAACGCGTGATCACTAATGTAGTTAAAACTTCTAGAACTAAATGGAGAGTCCAAGATGTCAAAGAGCTGTTAAAAGGACAGTGGAATAATGTTGGATCTGGTATGTACGGGAGTATGGGAGCAAGATGCATGTATGCAAAACCTGATTCAGATTTCACAACAGGATTCTTCTTAGCCGTCCTTGATAGAGATCCAAAAGATTTACAGAAGAGTTTAGATGGTGAAAAAGCAGGCAAGAAAGAGAAGAAATATAAGGTTGAAAATGGAAGCAGTGATAGTGAATTATCTAGTAAAAAGACAAGGGACGTAGGTGAAGAAGTCAATGGAGTTCAAAATGACATGGAGGTTGAGGAAACTAAGCCTAAGAAAAAGAAGAAGAAAGATAAAGAGGCAAACGAAAATACAGAACCTGATTCTACTAATGTAGACACAGAATATTCTACAGAAACGTCAACTAAAAAGAAAAAGAAACGCAAACATGATGAACCTCAACCAGTAACTCAAATTATAGAAGAATTAAACGAATTAGCTGTAGAAGATGAAGCCCCAAAGAAAAAAAAGAAGAAAGATAAGAAAAGAGAAGAGGAAAACACTGAATCTCTTGTTGGAAATAATATTGAAGAAGATTCAGAAGTACCTAAAAAGAAGAAAAAGCGGAAAAAGGACTTAGATAAGACTATTGGTGAGGAAACGGAACTTACTGAAAATCAAGTCAAGAAGAAGAAATCCAAAAAGGATGATCATGAATTATCCGAAAGCGTAAACACTGGAGATACGAGTGAAGTCAGCGAAGCACCAAAAAAGAAAAAGAAGAAAAATAAAGGTGAATAGTAAATTGTAAATTGGTTACATCATGTGTACCGAAGTTTTTTTTACATGTTAATAAATGAGTATAAGAATCATTTTGGCTTCTTTTATTTCAGTCAATTACTAAGTCCATGAAAAGAAGGAATTGCCAAACCAAAAACAATAAAATTTGAAAAAAAACATTTCTATCGTAGCATTTGGTACTACCAAGCAGGAAAAAACAGTATCAGCTATGAAATGTTATTGAATCTTATGAATCAAAAATCTACACGTGACTTGCAAATGCTAAAATGTGACAACAATTTTGATTTGAATGTAGTTGTCCTGTACTATGATACAAAGATGAACAGATATGCAACTATTGGGGGACTAGCATTAAAATTTGCACGTTAAAAACGATTTCATCGTCTAGACTCGCAATTACCAAGAAAACACTTATTTCTTTACAAAAAATCACTTCTCTTCATTCGATAAATTGTCGACATTAAGTAGGGCAAATGTCATAAGCGGCGTTTATTTCGTCTAGCCATCGTTTCTAAGAAATACAAGTACTTAGTTACACTATTTTTTTCTTACTTCATTTTAATTTGAGCTTTATGGTTATAGTCCGAGGTGTTAGTTTACTGTGCTGCGGTATCAGATGTAAATACACGCTATGCTGTTTTGGTGTCACGAATGTGTCGTGCGCCCTTATTTTCTTTGCATATTTGGCGGGTTGTTGAAAATTACGATTTCTATATAGTAACCTAGTATGTATTATATCACTGATACTTGTGATTGATGTATAGGAAGACGAGTAAGTATTTGATGTCCGTATGGATTGAGGAGCCACTTTCGATTTAAAAAGGAAGCTCGCCCCCTTATTTAGTAGGAAAGTAAATAATTTTGTAGACCGAATCCTGAAATTTGTAGTATATGTCTAAAGTTATGTAACTGTGAATGTGGCTCCTCAATCCAAACATCTGAATTGAGGAGCCACCTGAAACACGGAAAGTATTCCATGTATATTTTTGAAAATTTTGTATCATTTAGTAGCAATTGTGTATAGTGTCTACTAAAAATTTGAGCCCAGTACTGTTTATATTCAAGAATATACAATACTTTTAATGTGGCTCCTCGATCTATACACAAGAGCATGAATTGCCATGAAAGTTATTGGTCAATTTATATTCCACTCTAAAGACATTTAGTAGTAAGTGTGTTCGAATTTGTAGCATATGGACAAAGTAGTAGACTGAGCGAATTTAATAAATAAATGCATTTCATTTGGCTCCTCAATCGTGACGTCTGCATAATAAATAATTGACTGTACCTACCTGAGATCAAAACGGAATAAAATACCAGAGACACTAACATTTAGTATAAACGGTCTACTAAATACATATGCACAGATCAACATTGTATATGTTTTTCAGATACCGAACATATACAGGTAATAATAAAAAGTAGGTACAGTCAATTATTTATTATGCAGACGTCACGATTGAGGAGCCAAATGAAATGCATTTATTTATTAAATTCGCTCAGTCTACTACTTTGTCCATATACTACAAATTCGAACACACTTACTACTAAATGTCTTTAGAGTGGAATATAAATTGACCAATAACTTTCATGGCAATTCATGCTCTTGTGTATAGATCGAGGAGCCACATTAAAAGTATTGTATATTCTTGAATATAAACAGTACTGGGCTCAAATTTTTAGTAGACACTATACACAATTGCTACTAAATGATACAAAATTTTCAAAAATATACATGGAATACTTTCCGTGTTTCAGGTGGCTCCTCAATTCAGATGTTTGGATTGAGGAGCCACATTCACAGTTACATAACTTTAGACATATTATACTACAAATTTCAGGATTCGGTCTACAAAATTATTTACTTTCCTACTAAATAAGGGGGCGAGCTTCCTTTTTAAATCGAAAGTGGCTCCTCAATCCATACGGACATAGTATTTGTTAGTTCATCTAACAAAAATTATTTCCAGTTTTTCCGTTTCTACTCGTCACAGCCGAATTAAAATTCTTTAAGGTCTCTCCAAAAGTCAAGTATTAAGCTGAAACAAATGTTACACGTGTAACTTTTTCGTGCGCTTAATCGTTTTACAGAAAGCATGGCGCAGGTAATAAACCCTATTATACAATTTTGTTTATGATATGTTAAAAAAGTGCTGTATCTGTTACAGAATTATTAGGTATTCACTTCACTTTTTCAGTTGTGCATTAACTACATTTTTTTTATAAACGTCTCTCGCAGTAAAGATCTTAATCGTTGTTTTGCGAAGGGTTTTGCTTAGATTCAAGTCATATAAACTAAGAGAGACTAAAACAAGCGTTCGTGGATCACACAAATGCTTGTCGTAGACAGGGTTTATTCTCGCAAATTGTTGTGAAAGCCTAACTAGTAATTAGTAAAAAATACTGACTAGTGACTAGCAACGTTATTACGATCACCTACCATAGGTCACATACGCATTTCAATTTAAACGTTAGCCTCACCGAATTAGGTAAACGGAAGTCGTAAACCATTAAAATGTAGGACCAGAAACAAACTCAATAATTTCCTTTACTAGTACTTTTTAAGCGTTTTGTGGGTCAAGCATTGTGCGTTAACGTTTTTTTCCTTATCGCATATTTTACCCTTGAGCTAATTGGTAAATTTACCTGTAATACTTTCAAACAATACTGGTTCTACCACTGTTCTTTAAAGTATAAGTATTGTAGTCGAGGAAGCGAGATGGCACTCTACATGATGTAGTGGCCTCTCGCTCTTACAACTGTATTGGCCTTACTTGGTGCCTTCATAGTAGAGGTAATAAGGCGTGTTTATGAAATCGATTGAATACAATGATTCGACTGTTTTACAAGAATAATTAGAATAGCCTGCATTACGTTGCTTT
The DNA here is from genome assembly GCF_003590095.1 of Trichoplusia ni. NCBI lineage: Eukaryota > Metazoa > Arthropoda > Insecta > Lepidoptera > Noctuidae > Trichoplusia > Trichoplusia ni. The sequence continues at coordinate 4,204,030 of NC_039499.1, forward strand.
GTTTTAATTAAGTCTTCAAGGCCTTTCACTACACCTTGTATCGGGTCTGGAGATTGTTGTGTTATTCTAAAAAAATATAAGTACAATTTTATTTTAATGATGTAACAGTTTAATTTTTGCTAATTTCTCTTAGACTAGTCTTGGACACAACCGGAGTCCTTAATCATAAAATTTTAAAGCGGTGTTCATTAAAATACACTTATTCAATGAGAACGCTTATCGTTATTTTTTATTTAATTTAATAGTTAGTTAATTAACAAAAAACCCTCTCTCCTCTTTCTGTAATTATTTATGCAGCTTAAGTGCCCACATAAAAGTGAAAGATCCTCTGTATTTATTTACCGCTATCCTTCATAAATAACAATTACGTTGCTTAGCAACCTAAGTTGTATCTCTCTATGTGTATTGGGCGTGAACATAGGCGGGCCTATATCTCCAACCAATCAGAGACCGGATGCCCAATATTATGACAACGGTGTCACTCAGTGCCTATCACTTAAACCTCTAAACAAATCATGACTTTATACGTTAAAGAATAGAGTTGTTTTCAGGTTGTAGTGTGTAAAATAGTTGAGCTACCGTCATTGGCTATGGGGATTGGATTGATGTCACAATTACATAGAAAGTTAGGTAAATAAGTACCAATTATGGTAAAACAAATGAGGTAAGTTTATATTGATTTATGTAAGTCGTGCTTGTACAACTGACTTTAAGAATTCGTTACATACATTGTAAAGGCATATTACATAGTATTGAGGTCAAATATCTCGAGCTAGGGTCATTTACCCTACATGACCGCATATCGAATGGGACATTATAAATCAATGAATATTTGTATGAAATAGTACATGGATGTAATAGATTATTAAAGGTATGTAAAGGACAAGAATAAAGCCAACAATTTAGTATTTATTCCAATTTCAATCGCGGTTATTTTCTAAACAGAGTTCTTGACAAAAATACCTACACTTCAAGATTGTTAACCCTTATGTAGGACCTACCTACAGAACTGGAGTATAAACTCTTCGAATACAAAATTACATAAGTTATACATAACAACTTATTAACTAAAAAGTATGCATATGTAATAAGGAAATAATATAACCGACTGATGTCAGTGCGTGTTAACCTCAATAAAAATGTGTTATCGTCAAACAATCTACCAAGATATGTATATTGTTTATTATTATTATTACTTAATAACATCTTATTTGCACTTCTATATCAAAAGTTTCAAAGTCACAGTTTCGTTTATTGTAATAAACAACAAAAAGTAATTTTGAATCAATTTCAAGTTATGATCGCTTGAGTAAGCAAATTGAATTGCTATAATAATTTTCTTGTATTAAAATGGAGTACGAAGACCAAGGAGGTTATGAAAAATACCACTTGTAAATAGTAGCGATAGAAACTTATACCTAGCAGAAGTAAAGAGAATAGAAAATCCGCACACAATGAAAATATCAGCAAATAAAAGGAATGTATTTCTTTTATGCTATGATTTTATACAGTAGTGGCTTCTGTGCTACCTGTACCATTACCAAATCTTGGTGCGATAGGTCTATAAATGTTACGAAATTAGTGTAATCTTAAATTTTTTCAATAGTATTGTTTAAATTAAATCACTCAGGAAAACGGTTACGCCGATCTGCTACGTCGTAGACCAGCTACTTGCTGTAGCCGCCTACGTGTCGTAGTAGCTTTAAGTAGGAGGAAATGCCTCAGATTACAGCTTTTTTGTGACAAACAGCTATAATAGAACCAGGTCAAGTACGGAGCGAGCATTTTAATCGTAATTAGACTTAACAAGCTCTTGTTTGTTCCTCAATAATGTGCATACGGATGAAAAAATAAGCATTTCTGAGGTGCCGACACGACAGGACTTGCCACACATGGAGATTATGTACTAACAGCAAAATCAAAAAGTTTATTCTTTAACAATCAATCTTTTACAGTTCGAATCGTGATCCCGTCGCGTTAGCTCATGATTAAGGATTCCGGATGGGTCCGAAACTATTCGGGCACCCCCGATAAATACGCGTGAGTAAACTGTTACATCATTTAATAAAGCCTTACGTAGAGACCATAGATATAATTCAACAAGTATATAAAATAAATATAGTATATAGATTAAGAGAATTGATAAAAAATAGTATTTTATTAGATGGTACTCCATACCATCTAGAAAGTTACGCAAACGACAGTCACATCTATTTGTGAATATTTAAAAATAAAGGGTTACCCACACACAGCTTGTATATACAACCTACGAAGTTTTATACACCAAGCCTGTTACTCATACCATCATTCGTTAAATAACGACAACACATCTCCAATAGAAAAAAGTAATTAACTTAAATTAAAAGACTGAATATATAAATATATTAATGAATACGAATAAAACTATTCCATTTGATGACTTTGTTTGCGAAACGTACAAAATAGTCGAATCACGCGAAATAGTAATATTTAACTTTCTATTGTTTATTTAAATTCAGTGAGCTTGCAAATGTCATAGAGTAAATGAACAAGAATTATAGTATTTATATAATAACACGTATATTACTAAATTGTCGTGAAACTCCGACCTGATTAAGAAATAAAGGAAACCTTAGGTTTCGATTTGTCACCCTAAGCACTTTTAGAACTCTACAATCTTTATTGATAACGGAATGATAATAAATACATTATTTTGAAGCTTATATAAATAATAATAATAATAATAAATCGTTTATTTGCATTAAACATGGTATACAAAGGTGTTAAATAGGTATATAGTAGGTACAAGCATGTTTAGCTAAGATGAACATAGCACGCAAATTTTTTAGGAAACTAAACTATTTATACATTAACATTTGTAATCCATAAATTCTTTTAAACTATAAAAATTACAATCACTTAACCATTTATATAATGCAATCTTTAATAATCTTATATTTAATACTTTGAATTTACTTGGCATCTTGTTATATATCCGCACACATGTTGCAAGACAATTTTTATTATATTTGGTCAGTCTTGGTAGATCACTCTGTGCTAATCTAAAAGGATCTCGTCTGTTGCGTGGACATATTTCATTTGCAGTTTTAAACAGCTGTATATGCTTAACTACGAATACGCATATTTCGTAAATGTAGATACACGGGAGCGGTAACAAGCCAAGTCTTTTAAACAGTGGTCGACATGATTCGTCGGGTTTTAGTCCACAAATTGATCGTATGCACTTTTTTTGAGCAATGAATGCTCTGGTCATATCGGTGCTATTGCCCCACATTATAACACCGTATCGTAATATCGATTCAACATAGGCGTGATATGATATAAAGGCAGTCTTCATATTGGTAACATTTTTAACTTGCTTGAGTGCGTATACGAATTTATTAATTTTAGTGCTAATATTATCTACATGTAATTTCCAATTAATATCTTTATCTATTATTATACCTAAGAACTTTGTATGCGTTACCTCATTGAGTTTATTTATATTAAGTTTAATGTTATTTTTATTATTATTTGTATTATTGAATTGGATATAGACGGATTTGTTTAGGTTTATTTTTAAACGGTTAACGTCAAGCCAATGTATTAATTTATTGATAGTATTATTAATTTCACGCTCATGATCTGTAATGGTATTTTGTTTTTTATCAGTTGCTACTACAATAGATATGTCATCAGCAAAGAGGATGCATTTGTGTTTGGTTATTTCTGTAATGTCATTTATGTATATAAGGAACTAGCTGTTGCCCGCGACTTCGTCCACGTGGTTAGAATTTTCCCCGTTTTTTCCACATTTTCCATTGTATCTTCGCTCCTATTAGTCGCAACGTGATGTTATATAGCCTATAGCCTTCCTTGATATATGGTCTATTTAACACAAAAAGAATTTTTCAAATCGAACCAGTAGTTCCTGAGATTAGCGCGTTCAAACAAACAAACAAACAAACAAACAAACAAACTCTTCAGCTTTATATATTAGTATAGATAATACTGGGCCAAGCACACTTCCTTGTGGCACGCCGTATTTATTATGTCTATATTCTGAACAGTAGGATGTCATGACTCTATTTTTGTTAATTTTATTGATACTAACGCATTGTTTCCTATTACTCAAATAGGACATAATCCACTGTAGAGCGGGTCCCCTTATTCCAATAGCTTCCAACTTTTCTAGCAATATGTCATGTGATACCAGGTCGAAGGCCTTTGATAAATCAAAAAATAGTCCAGTGGTCATTTGATTGTTGTTTACATTGGAAAGTATTGCTTTCATAAGAGAGAATGTAGCTAAAGTTGTAGATTTACTTTTTTGGAATCCAAATTGTTCGTCACTTATAATTCTGAATTTATTGCAAAAATCAATCAGTCTTCTATACATACACCTTTCATAAATTTTAGATAAAATCGGTATTAAAGTTATTGGTCGATAATTATTTATATTATCCTTATCTCCCTTTTTGAACAATGGCTTTATTATGGACAACTTCAATTTCTCAGGAAAAATTCCATTTAAAAATGATATATTAATTAAGTGAGTTAAGATCTTACTTAGCTCGTTACAGCAGGTTTTTATTATTTTAGTGCTAATTTCGTCATATCCCTCAGATCTGGTATTGCGTAAAGACATTATTTCTTGTAGCACCTCATTTTCTAGCAATGGCTTCAGAAACATTGAGTTGTAATATTTATTTCTTCTAGAGTTTCGGTCAGCACTTTGTTGATTTGGAATAGAAGTTAAGTTAGTGTAATGATTATTGAACATAGAGGCTATTTTCAAAGGGTCTGTAATAACTGTGTCCTTTAGCTTTATGCTTTCTATATTCTCTTTGGAATTAGTAGCGTTAATTTCATTTTTTATTACAGTCCATGTTGCTTTACATTTGTTATCATGTGCATTAATATATTTAATATTTATGTTCTTTTTTGAGCTATATACACATTTATTTAGTAGATAAGAATAATTTTTATATTTGGCTTTATTAGTTGAATTTTTATTTTTATAATACTGATAACGTAGTTTTCTTTTAGTTTACAACATTGTCTAAGACCTTTGCTTATCCATTTTTGTGCATTTTTGTTATTAGTATTAACCTTAACTCTTACGTTTGGAAAACAAAGATTGTAAAATAAACACAACAAATCATGAAATTCATTAAATGCGGAATTTGAATCGGTATTTAGATGAATATTAGCCCAAGTCAAGCTTTGCAAGCATTCCTTAAATTTTCGGATATTTCTATGCTGTAGTCTTTTTTGAAAATATAGTATGCTGCTAATTTTAACGGTTTATTTTTAGTAGGGAAGCTCAACATTTGTGCTGTATCATGATCTGAAAGATGTAGAGGTAGCACGGTTGAGGTGGCATTTGAGATGTTGCTTAGGATATGGTCAATACAGGTCAATTTACGTGTTGGTACCTTAATGTGTATTGTCAAGTTATAATTATTTGCCAGGCTATGTAATTCATTAGTTATGTTGTTTTTTCTTAGAATATTTATATTGAAATCACCGGCTATTACTAAATTTAATTTAGATCTATATTTTCTCAGCAGATCATGTAAAAGACAATTTAGTTTTGTTAAAAACTGATTTGGATCTGATTGAGGTGTTCTATAAACAGATATAATTACTAATTTATTACAAACTATCTCTACACCGCAGGCTTCAAAAGTGTTTTGTATTGCATGACCTTTTACAAATGTTAACTCTTTATAATTCAAACCCTTTTTAATTAATATACAAGTACCACCTCTTTGTTTTTCTCTTGAGAAATTAGAAGCCATTGTATAGTTATATATTTTGACGTAATTTTCGTTACCTTTTTTTATAAATGTTTCAGATAGACATATAACATCCGGATCATTATTTACTTCTTTTAATTCTTGAATCGTTATTTCTAATAGTTCTTTCTTTGATAGGATACTAGCAATATTTTGATGGAGTATTCTAAAATTTTGCTCCTTATTTACTTTGGGCTCGAAAAAATGATTTATTCTTGTTTATAACAGGAAAGTAATAGGGTATGGTCCCTTTTGGACTCTTTACTTCCAGTTGAGGGGTTATAGTTTCCATGTGGCTATTTTTTTGAAGACGACTAAAGTAATAGGGAATTGTCCCTTTCCTAGGTTCCTTAAAACTAGTGTTTACATTAAGACTTGATTTGTTAGTCGCTAACCAGTTTCGAATTTCATTTATATATAAGGCTAAGCGTTCCGTCGTCAAAGGGCAAAAACTTAGACTGAGGCACAGCTGTCTGTTTGTTTGCGTGTGCGTCCGCTACCAGACTTTATTTCATAATTTTCAAAATCAAAAAGTTTCAAAATCAAAAGGTGTTATCAACTTTGAATTTACTTTAACTACGTATCATTTTCGTACGATTGTTCATAAAAGTAGAGATACTTACTGTTATGTTGTAATGTTTGTTGTAGTGTTGTACATACTTGTATTTTTTTTATTAGATGTGAGGACCCTTATCCCACCATAACGTTTAAACTAAACCGATTTTTATCCCACTAAAATGATTTTGATGTGAGGATTATTACCAGTGTCAGCGTAAGGGCCACTGACACCCCGGGCGAAAATATTGTGGCGCACACTTGAAGGAAGCAATATCAAGTGCTAGTTTTTTGCTGATCCCAAGTAAAATTATATTAAGAATTTCATCTTTCCTTTAGCGTTACGTTTGGCGGTGGAAGTATTCCACCTCTAGCGTAGAGCACAGTTCTGAGGGTTTGCGCCAGGAGAGGCAAGAGACTCCAACTTCAGACCTTGGCGCCCCCCAGAATTTGTCGCCCTGGGCCATCGCCCCCCCCCCTAACGCCGGCACTGATTATTACGTATTTTTATCTTTATTTAACACAAAACGGCGACGAGGACGGCCTCGAATGAGATCGAACGACGAACTGGATGTGTACCACAAACAATGGATGGCAAAAGCAATAGACCGGATAGAGTGGAAGAATCTAAGGGAGGCCTTTGCCCTGCAGTGGGACAGTAACGGCTAAAAAAAAAGGTGGCGAGTAATTAAGTGCACCATTACTAACTTTCGTATTTTCGGTCAGATAGTGGTTTTTATAATAGTTTGAGTTATTTGCTCTTGTATTATTATTTAGACAAGAAGTAGGTTCACTTCATGACTTTACTCGTATGTTACATCTAAGACCTAGAAAAAAAATAATTAATCACTATACATACATATATAAGTATAGTACGAAAGTAATTACTAGCGCCAGGTAATTCAATGAACTAGAATAAACTAATTGCTTTCTTAGTAGGCAAACTAACACGTTATGTAAAAATATAATGTATGTATTTATATAAGTTTAGAAGCATATAGTTTTAAACCTACAGATATATGTATATAATTGTTTTTTAAATTCACTTGTCTTGCTAAAAGAGACAACTGGAACAAGATGAAGGAGGCCTGTATCTTTCTTAACAAATCAGATAAATGATAGAACAGAAGGTTATCAAAAAAGGTCAAATGCAAGTCGGACTCGCGACTCTTAAAAGAACTCGATCTTTGTTTTTTATTTTCAGTATTTTTTGTTACAGCGGCAACAAAAATAATGCATCTGTAAATATTTCAACTGTTTAACTATCACGCTTCATGAGATACAGCCTGTATCACATGAAGTAGATGTCAGCAGACGGACAAACAAACAGCAGTGCCTCAGTTTCGGTTTTGTTTACCTTTGGATATGGGATAAAAATAGAAGTCCTATATCAAGAAGCATGTATTACGGTGTTAAAGTTAAGGGTGATGATATAATGTACTCACCAGTATTAATTAAATACATTTGTCAATCACTTTTCGAAAGTTACATAGATTGCACTTATTTTGATAGCATATTTATAACAAAGCCAAAAAAATGAGCATTGCAATTAATTCTCCTTTAAAAGTATTATGATCGTGTGGTTATAACAGTGGCCCGTACTATTTTGGTTATAATAACAGATTTACCTATTTATGGTTAAATATATTGCGTTGAAATTTGAATTTGAATCGTCTCAAGGTAGCACGCAAAAGGACTGTTATGTTGTATTCAGTAAAAAAAAATAACAAATCGCATAAGTACACAAAATACAAGTGTCTTATCCTAAGATTGATTCAGGTCAGATATTATAATGTCGTTAGGTCATACATTAGGTTGTAGCTATTCGTTTCAGCTAAACTAGAGCAAAAAGTTTTAATCTAGAAAAATACAAAATTCGTGTGCTTAAAATCATAAATATAATTAATTATATAACGTAATTGGGTCTCACAAAAACGCGAAACATTCCTCAAACTGAGAGAGGTGAAAATATAGTCTTAACCTACATAAAGACGTTGCTACAATATGCTACGTTGACCGGCGGCCGACTCGTGGGCGACAAGATGGAAAGACCACTTGCTTGGACTCGAAAGTTTTTATTAATGAATTCGAAAGAAACTTAAGACTATCTTATACCACCTTATGTACGTCCTGCCGCTAAAGAATTATGAGTACGTAATATCTTCAGATTACCTAGCTTCCAAATTAAACCTTTTCTATTTGTTATTACAAATAGCATATACCAAACAGCATTCAGGTAAAATATCAATAACTTTTTAGAAAATGATATAATTCTAAAAAGACTTTTAAGGAACCAATGTTTAAGTCAAATAGAAAGATAATGTATAAATTGACCGTTAAAAAATGTGTTATTAGGTATTAATTTCATGGCTTTCTCAAATTTTCCTGTCATGGCATATGTTTCTTATTTTTTTCCTACTAGGTTAATTGACTTAATTCTATCGTGAGAAAACTTAGTTAAAAACCACGAAATGAGTGTCCTAAATTAAATATCGATCAAGCGATAAAGTGTTCCCACCATGCTGGCGCACACGGGTGCGCTGGCCGCTAGCCGACGGCGTTGCCGCCCATTCGAACAGCCGTCACTCGGTTCCGTTAACAAAACATAACCGGACGACTAGTGACTACCTACCACATTCACAACAAAAACATTTTAACACCAAAGCTTTAAAACCTTCAATTAAAAAAAAAATACACCAACCAATTGATTAAGTGTTTAAAAAGTATCGTGAATATTTTTACCTATTCTCATCTATTTAAAATAAGAATGTTTCACCCGGAAGATACGTATTAAGCTAAGGTTTAAAGCTCGCGCATTGTCATTAGAAATTTAAATGAACATTTAATTGAGTGTTTGTCTGTGATTGTGTTTTGTTCTTAATTGATAATGGCGAGTGAAGAAGTCATGCCTGCTTCTGCGGTAAGATAATTTAGATGTTTGAAATATTTTATTGATTCTGCAGATATTCTTACTGAAGTAACTTTGCTTTAATGTGTGTTTAGATAGTTGTTCATTATTTCAGTATATAGTATTAGTTACCTGTTGATTAATGTTTTTAATAGAGGTGTCATCTAGTTAAATATAAATAGCATTTAGGAAGCCATGCGGCTAGTACACCAAATTGTGGTTAACAGTTTATTTGTAGCGTAAACATTCTTGTGTTCACTCAAGACTTTGGTTTCATATGACGTTTAAAATAAACCCTCTACGCGATGTAAAATAATTTATTTTTTAATGTAGCTTATTTATTGGCAAGTGAGTTATGTTGGTACTATTTTAAGTCTTCAGAAATTATTAGCAATTAAAAACATTATGTAGTTATGTTGTATGTACTTTAAATCAATCTAGTGCATTTGAATATCAATGAAAAACAATTATCCATATTCTTTAAGTAAGTAAATATTACAAAACATTATTAGGTACAAATAGTTATCACATTCCTTTGTTATAAAACATGGCTGCTACGATTTCTTTAGTTCAATTATCTCGCCGAGTTCCACGAACCTTGCGTTCTTTGAAGCCGAAGTCAAAGTCGCAATTAAGTTCATGATGCCATCATAACAACCATTATTGTGTGACTAACTTATTACTTTATAGACTGAATCATTTCACTACATTTGCAATACTACAGACCAAATAAAAAAAGGAAAGCCCTCTTTAAATGAAAAAAAGGGAATGGAATTGTAGATATGTACAGTTTGTAGAGTTCAAAGCTTTCGAAATCCTTAGTATTGAAAAGAAATCAGAAAAAAAGGTTGATTTAATTCCTTAAAACTAAAAATTGCTGAAAATGTGATTTACAAGACGCAACCTTTTTGTGAGTCTCTTTTGTCTACGGTATTATGTTAAATCGTCTCGTCAGCAATAAATACGCTATATCGCTGTCAAAACATTTGCACAAAGACTGCGATATCGCAAAGTGATGGCTGTCGCATGTTAAATACTTATGTGCATGCTCTATCTACATTGTTTTTGTGGTCTTTGTAGCTAACTTATTACTTTTTACAATGTGAATCATTCCGCAACTTATAACTTAAGCCGTGTTCGATCGTGCCTAGAGTTACTTAGTCACGCGGTAAGGGCTGACTCGTTAACCCTTATCTTAAGGAATATCTAACGATAGTTATACCTAGGTTAAACTTTAACAAATCATTAGTTGAGAACGGCTTTTGTGGTGCGGTTGTGAAATGATTTCGGTCTTGGAGTTGAATGTGAGTGTTGAAAATATTTTATTTATTTATTTAATTATGTACACACAAATTATTAAAAAATACCACAACACTACAAAATAAGATGTACAAAGGTGGTGCTTAAGTATTTCTTAAGAAATCTCTACCAGCAGACCCGCTATAGGAAGAGTCGTTGATATAATATATTGATATTTGTGATTAAAATAATTAGGACTTAATGCTAGTAGCATAGAGTCGTTTTTTGAGGTAGCATTGATAAATGTTCTATGGTATAGTGAAAGACCTTATCAACTTTTCAAGTAGGTGGGGAGGCTTTCCACTCATCACGAGGTAAAGAAATAAAAAAAACCTATCTTGATTATCGTATCTGAGTGTCCTAGACACGAACTATGGAAAATGTGGTAATGGGCTTTTAAAATTAAATATAAGGGAATGGGTAAAGTCGCTGTGCAACTTAGCCTATTCATTGATTATCAAAATAATATCGGGAAAAAGCATTATAAATTTATCAAAATTACACATATTTTTCATTCTTATATGGTCTCTTAAGTACATATAGGTAGGTAATTTTATTCAAATCCTTTATTAAACCTCGCAAGTTAGTTATTAAGTAATTTTACAAATTCTGCAATGGAATGACTCTATTAAAATGCAATGGTCATTAGGTGACGAGTGCGCAGTGACGACTGTGCACAGGAAATCGGTTGCATTATTACTGCAAGCCATTATGCGTAAAACTATGCAGGCAAAATATATTCTACGAAATTTACTTTAATTACATAGACAAAAGTATGTTTTAGATTTAAGCAAAATCTTGTTTTAGACTTATGTGATGTGATATACCCGAAAGGATGTAGGTAGGTACGTATACAGCCACATTGTTTTCAGTAGGTGTATATGTAGTCATAAGTGTGTACCGCTTACTACCAATCAATCAGCCACGTGGTCTGCATGAATCGTCAGTTCATGAATGAACATAGACAGTGGTATCAGTTGATTGGAAGTAGGTGGGTGGTCGGGGGCGCGCGGCAGTCCGCGGGCGGGCCGGACCGAGCGATGTCGCGTCGCCCGCACCCCCGGCCGCGCCTACTGTCGCGTCCCTGCCGGCAGGCCGCGCCGGAGCCCGCGCCCGCGCCCGACCCGCCGCCGCAGCAGCCCGACCAGCACTCCGAGGATGAGCGGGAGCCCGGCGACTGGCGCCCCTCCCGCCCGTCGACACCGCCGCAACGAACCGACGACATCTCTGAAGGTTCCGAGGCGACCGCTCGACCAACTAGGACTGAACCAGCAAGCCGTTACGCGAATCTCAACTATTGGAAGGCCAGACGTGTCACCTTTTACCGAAATGGAGATCCTTTCCATCCCGGAGTCGAGTTCCGGTTCAAACCTGGTCGAGACCTGGCGTCTATGGACGCCCTCCTGGACAGGCTGTCAGAAAGGTTGGAGCTGCCGCGTGGGGCACGGTTCATCTTTGGCATGGATGGAGACAGGAAGTACAGGCTCGAGGAGCTGGAGGACGGAGCCTCGTATGTCGTCTCTTCGTACAAAACTTTTAAGGTTAGTTCTTATTATTTACATATGCTACACATGTTACACGTGTCATCAGTTCCTAAATCAGTTCTGAAAAGTTATAAGTTTAAATTTAAACAGTCAGGTCAAGAAAATATCGGTGATGCTCTTTGGGGTATGGTCCATGTGATATCTTTTCACTTGTTGTCACTTACAATGACGTCTCAATGAGGTCTTCTGATTCTACATAGGTATACATGACATACTAATGGTTCATTGGTTTCATAGTGCGAAAATAGTAACATCTTCATTTGTACTGCAACTGTATCTGTAAGTAACTGTATCTATCAGAAAGATTACTTATCTTACCTTCATGAAACAATCGTTATTTTGCGTTTAACAGAGTTACAGTGCCTAAAATACTGCCATCATTACGTTCAAACTGTATAGCTTAGCTCAAAGTAAATCTAGAATTGGAGTCCGCAATACACAATACATGCCTGCCCCAATTCCTGCCGCAAAAATAACAATTACAAAAATTTCATTTATGAAACAATTACCGTAAGTTTCGTGAACGCCAAATGTCGCTCGGCCTTGAAGATGTGGGTCATAGGATAAGGGCCACGCACCAAAACCTCTTATTTGCATTTTGATTATACACAAAAACTTTGTTTTGTTTCGATAAGCCTTTAATTGCAAGTAAATTGCGTTTGGGCTAAACACTATTAATTTAGGGTTAGGAAATTGTTGGAAATTCGAATGATTTTCTTATGGAGTAAGTCTTGATTTGCGTGTTTGCTAATTTTTTTTTGTAATTCGGTTAGGTTGCGTAATTTTACTACGATTTACTTTAACGTTTTATAGTACCTTCTATAAACTACAATTTTCATTAATTTGACGATTCTACTGAATTATTTTCGTTTTTAGAATTGAAAAAAAAAACAGGTAGGTATCATCAAATCAAATAAGTATAACTTCCATTCGCCTTATTCAATTATTATAGTTGCAATAGAAGATAGTTGAGGTGGACAAATGCGATTCTAAAGCAACCCTTTATTTGTAAAATATAATGTAATGATTACATACATAAGTTAAACAACAAAGGCAAATGATATAAAGTAAAAACGTTAGCAAAACACAAAGATATGCAGTTAGCAGGCAACTTGTCTTCGGCGTTGTGAACCAGACAGCTCAGAGAGACAGTTTTAGTTTAACACTGTAGATAACGAAAGTACTTACTATTTAAGCAATTAAATGTCCACGGCTAGAGATTATCTTAATTTATTGAAAGATTATTACTGACTTAAATTACAAAGACAAGACAAAAATACAAAGAATATTGAACTTTGACATAGGTAGTGGTCGATACTAATTTCAAAATAATTACAAAATCCTAAGACTTAAATAACACGTCAAAATGTTTTAATAATCAATCTTATTTTTACCTTAAATGACAAATATATAATGAATTAACCCAACTAACATTATGTATATGAATACGTGATCTTTTGTACCGCATTCACGCATTTAATCGTTCTTAAACTTCAGTACATAGGCCATGAAAGAGCACTAACCGAGTAAAACATCAGAACGCAGTTAAAAAAGAAAATTGGTTTAAATCATTGTTATACTTTAAACCATACATGTCATTGTATAAGCTTTAACATGAAGTACTCTCCATAAACGTGGATTATAGTTTTACTGCTCGCGCAAAGCCTACGACCGCTGGACGCTGGCAACGACATCTACAGGGCAATGCACCACCTTGCACTTAATATGCATCAAGGCAACGCGTGGATTAGCGACACAGCGATTACTACGCCGGCTGTTGGCGATACTGGACGTGTTATCTTTACTTTAGTATTAAAACACATGTTTTATATGAGTTTTAGGGCTTGGTGTAAGTCTGCCACTGTATTTGTAGGCTTTTTCAACGATTCTCGGCTATGGGCTACCAAAAGTGTACTATTTTGAGTAATATACTTATTTTATAACTTTTAATTCGTCTTTACCATTTAAAAGATTTTTAAGTGAGTAAAATACCAGAAAAGTTCGATCTGTTACATGCTTTACCTAAACCATTAACCACATCTTATACTTAAACAAAAATCTGCAATGCGTATCATGTAAACTTCGCGCCATATTCACAGACGCTCTAGCTAATAATCCATTGGTAAAAAAGGTTCTCTTCCTGGTTCTCTTTTCTGTAGTCAGAAAAATAATAAAAGATGATCTATTTTTGACGATTTCTGTCATTTGCACATAATTAAAATTAGTTTTTTAAGTTATGTACATCTTTTGTATCAATATGTGTCGGTGTACGGATAGTTTATAACCTGGATTAACACAGAGTAGTTTTTATCTCGATTTTATGTTCTCGTGAGATCATTTTCAATTTTTTCGGCCCTCAGCCAACAGCTAGAATTGTTATAAAAAGACGATAGCAAAGGTGTCATATAACTGAAGCATCTATTTAGCAAAACGAGGATAATATTTACATATTTACACACTTACACACATTACATGTGCTGTGTATTGCCCTCTATTTAATACTTGTCTAATATCAAGGACGTCGGCCATACATTGCGCTGTTTATTATTCAATGCGTCCGTGCGAGTTGACGTTATCTATCTTTCTTTGTATCATATCGTAACATTAACATAGTCCTTTGAAAATATTTCACTTAGGCAAAATAAGTATTGAGGTAAAATGATATGTCTTTTGAAACCCATACATATCTATTGATACTGGAATTACTGAAATATTTTTTGAAGTTGTTTTTAAGGTTTACACATTGGTCAATCTTTATTAGTACTTAGTCGACAATACTTTTTAACTTTTTTCTATTTGGCAATAACTTATATATAATATTTATTAGGAATCCTTACCCCAAAAGGTTAAAACGGAACCTTATTTCTATTACCGCTAAAATAATAAATACGTACTAAAAGTAAAGATCTAGACTAAGCTGCGCCTAATTCGTTAATTTTTACAAATTTTTGGTTTAAAAAATCTAATTTGGTTTAACTTACTCTTCTTAGAAATTAAATAGTTATCTCTTCTTAGCGATATAATATATGTTGTTTTAAACGACTTACGCATTAAGGAATTTAATTCTTGTGTCGCGGGAGTTTCACAAACATTTTCAAATGCACAAAACCACCCAGAGTCAGATCAAGTACTCGTGAATCACATAAATATTTGTCCTACGTGGGGATCGAACCCGCGACACGTCAGCGTTTTTGCGTGGTGATCGAACCACTCCGCTAACCGAACACTCAAAATATCAAGATGAATGCATCAGAAACATTGAGATACACTAATCCTTGTAGGCCATGAAATAGACATTTTCTTAAGACCACAATACAAAGAAGAAAGCAAGACTATGACCATGGTTTAGATTTATTAGTAGGCGCCATTATTTATTAGGCAAAGTTCCAAATTAGTTTGGAAGTACTAAGCCCGTACGACATTGAGAAAGTTTCTGTTATTTGCCTAGACTTGAGTTGCAACCTTGAGCATATTTCGTATTGACCTAATTGACTTACTCAATAAGTTAATGCATTCCATAAACTAAGTACAGTTGGTGGTCTTTGAAACGAGAAACAGAATCTTTAAGTTGTGTGGAATGAAATATTTTTATTGAACACCAAAATGTATAAAAACTTACAATTTTACTTAATTGTAAGGGTACATCGGCGGTCTTATTGCTTATAGCGATTTCTTACTTCATCAAAACCATTGCTTTGCATTTTGCTGTTACTTTGCTTCTCGAAGTGCGTAATTTAACTTATAAAATCTATATCTATACTAATATATAAAGCTGAAGAGTTTGTTTGTTTGTTTAAACGCGCTAATCTCAGGAACTACTGGTTCGATTTAAAAAATGCATTTTGTGTTGAATAGACCATTTATCACGGAAGGCTATAGGCTATATAACATCACGCTGCGAATGATAGGAGCGAAGATACAATGGAACATGTAGAAAAAGCGGGGAAAATTCTAACCACGTGGACGAAGTCGCGGGCAACCGCTATTAGCTGATATAGAGGATTCTTCCTCTCCTCTATCCGCCACTCTAAATAATAAATTTCCAAGCTAGAACAATTCCAGAACCACGCTTAAAGTAGAGCAAAAATACACTCTGGTATTTTTTAAAACGTTTCAAATGTTTCTATATACTTGAAATATAAGACCATTTTGAAATATCAGGAAATATGTTAGTAACATTCTAGCCCCATTACATTTTCCTCATCGTTAATTTCCCTCACAGTATTATGCATATTATACTTTAATGCATATTTAATTTTGAAATATGGTTCCATAATATATTTTCTCCATGTCACTATTTACATGATTTACATCCACTCATTTATTACTCGCGATGTATCTAATATAATGTTTTTATTTTTGCTGAGTATAAATGTATTTACAATACTAGTAGACAAAACCTAAAAGCTAACAGTAACTACAAGCTAAGAAAAAACAAACAGAAATTTTCGTCGTATTGTTGGAACATAAAGTCTCAGATAAATAAAGAACATTATTATATTTAATTCATCAAAATTATTAGCAAAATTTGCGATTCCTTTGTTTTACTAAACAGTCAGTTTTACATAAACACACTCGTAACCTAACCTAGATTCGCACATTTCACCTGTCTGAACAGCGAGCCCTAAAAACAAAACTGTCATCAACACTATCGATAAGGCTTGAATAAATGAATAATAAGTAAATAGAGTTATCGTCAGTCATTGTAGACCTACATTATGTATGGAAGAAAGGGTTCAGTATATAACCTCACGCGATTAGCCAACTCCTTTGTGCGATTTTTCTACGATGATTATCGCGAAACGTGGCGTAAATAATTCAATTTATTATGTTTTACAACTAGCGCTGTTATATAAGCTTGAATTATTATGGTTTTAGGGAGATTTCTCGTAGATTTTGTTGCTGATTACGTCAGATTATGCTCTCTGATTTATTTATGGGCGGTAGAAGCAGAGAGTTAATACAAAAAATAAATGTGAGGTTTTGGTCGGATGTAGTGTAGGTCAGATTTATTCCAGATAAACATTCTGTGTTTAATAAATACTCTTAGTTTGTCATAAACAAAATCATTGAATGCCTTGACATTGTGGTCTTACTAATTAAAAATCGCAAATGAAACGTACTACGTAGCCACGGTTGCAGTCATGCGTATCTTTCGTAGCACTCGCGTAGCTTCTTCATTGCTACAAGCTACGACTTTGATCTTCATCAGTGTTTTGCTACGAAAAAGTCCCTGTACTTATACATAGTTAATTAAGATAGCTTTAAAGTACATATTAGCACTAACAGCTTTTCAAGTAGGTAAGTAATTAAATAAGCTTTACTTAAAGTATAATAAGGCTAATTACTTCAAGTGTTTCTGATTAGAACAACGTTTCATACAACTAATACAATACTGCGGAGTCCCTAACGACTGGGGCGCGGTTTGTACAGTCACGCTGCAAATTACTGTACAGTCGCATACATAAATTATAAAAGAGTTGTATTTAATGACTATTTTGTAATCACAGTAAATTAAAACGTAATTGATGGATTTTGCTTTCTATTGTTTCGTTTGCTACGACATTATTATTGTTTTGTATTTATTATTCGAAATGCAGTTGTAGCCATGTTCAGAGGTCGGTATTAAACTACTGTTTAACTCCAAACGTACATAAGTTTATAACATTAAGTTAAGGAACCAGTTATTTTAACAAAATTATTGGAAAAAAGAAGTTAAGTGTTAATTTTTTGAAATCCTTACCAATATTATAAGTGCGAGAGGAACTCTGTCTGTCTGTCTGTTACGCTTTCACATCTAAACCACTGAACCGATTTTGATGAAATTTGGTACAAAGATAGAGTTGACCTTGAGAAAGAACATAGGGTAGTTATTATCCCGGACTTTTGAAGAGTTCTCTTGGAAACGAGATATAAACGACGTCGACGCGGCCGAAAAGCTAGTCTATTATAATTTTCTTACAAATTTTTTCATAGCTTGTAAGATATTTGAAATTTTTAAACTTAGTTTTCCTTAGTATCGTAGCAGTAATAAGCTGGCTGAAAAAGTTAAAAAAATCACCATACTTTAACAGTTACCGTTATACAAGTACCGGGCGATGTAGGAAATGTACAAATTGCACTTTTCTTCCGTTGAACGTCGTTCGTGATTTCACTATACTATACTATACAGTATCGTATCGAACCTACACCAAATTGGGGATATGGGTCAGCATACTTTGCTCACTTAATGGCGTACCTTACCTTGTGCGTCCGAGCTATCGTGCCGGCTCATTCTTTGATTATCCGTAATATTCTATTAAGGTACTCGTAAAGAGAAGGTTTTTCTGTAGTGATTTTAATCGAATTGAAAATTAGTATTCCGGGAAGGCAGCAGGAACGGTAGCTAATTAAATACAAAAATAATTGCCTGCCTGTGATGTCTCTCCTCGGTTAATGTTTTCTATATTCTGTTAATCTTAAGCCCAAAACTCTAATGGGACGCGGAATAAGGGTCAATCAAGATTCATCTCAATCTAAGAATGGTGCAGTAAAAAGTAATTATTGCAACTTTCAACTACATACATATATTATAGTGTATATAAGTGTAAATACAGTGTAATAAAGTACATTTACACATAATACAAGTGTAAATGCAGCTTCATTAAGTTGAACTTCATCAAGCACGTGACTTGATAAGTACCTACGTTTCTGTAGGTACTCAGTAAAACATAATTAACAGGCAATTAAAAAGTTTTATTTTAATGGTAAAATTAAAGTAAACTTTTGATTAATTTCATCGTTCACCTAGTTCTTTCCATCTACAATGTATCAAATCTAGTATTTGCATGTTTAAAACGATACGTAAACTAAACATCATAAAAAAATGTTTGCATGTATAAAACAATAATTTCTTCCTGAGCAAAAAGTTCGCTTAAAGCAGTCTCGTACCGAGAACTTATTTAATAAACTATAAAAAATACTAGTACTCTCATAACAAACTGTTTATTTCATTAAGTTTTTATAATATTTTTCGCATAGTATTTAGCAATAATTCTTGGCTTTCTATTAATTCTTATGTAAGTAAAAATTACGTAAAATTAGATCAAGGTTGGCATATTGGACCCTTCTTGTTTACGTTTAATTTAATGAGTGGGCCAAAATTCTTATCGGTTCGCGTGCTAGGGTCGCCTGATCGACCACCAGTGGGCATAACAGCTAATAATTGCTTCACGTGAACATAAAAGTGCCTTAAACCACGTCTCTGCTGATGCATATCTGACTGTACTGTAGTTACATTGCGTGGATTCTACTGAGAGTGACCTTGGCACCCCCCGCCGAGCTCGAACCCTCGCCGTCGAATAAAATTTTCGAATAGTCTGCTTCATCCAACCGTCGTAAACGTACCTCCAGCATTCGGTTTAATACGAAACCTTATTGCTCGGACTTAGGGCTTCATCTCGCGTGCGCATCGCGTTTCTTACGCCATTCCGGTGTTGTGAAGGGCTATTGTTATGTTGGTACTGCAAATTAGTCAGCTGTTGCAAGTGGGCCTAGTACCATACGTGGTGCCTGAGAATAACGACGTGTTCTCTCATATCGCGAATTCGAAGTTTAACTGTGTTGATCAAGATTGAGTTGTTCCATATGAGCCTAGGACATCTAAGTGAAGTTGCCTAAATAAACACTTCATGTTTTAAGGTTTAGTAAACAAAATGAGATAATTTCATGATCTTAGCACTCGTGGTAGTTGTTACTTCCAAACGAATGTTGTCATAATTTGGTTATCTGTGCGTAAACGGCTGTGTCAAAAATTATCTTTATAAAATTCAAGCCAATTTTAAAAACTTCCAGTAAAATATTTATGTTGGACCACAATCCAAGTAACAATATCAAGTTATAAAAACAAATGGAATTCAAATATATGCACATAAAATAATTACGTACACTCCAGACACTTTTAGCATAAACACTTGCAAGAAAACAACTCATGCAATAGCGGATATAAAGCCTTTACCTCCGCTCTATAAAGTCCTATATAATCAGAAAATAAATACTTAAATAATGTTACTTATACTGCTGTAGGTTATTAAGTATTGAGATCACGCTACACTGGCATAAACGTTGTATTTTTCTTCTAGTCGTGTAAGCGCAAGGAGTCGCGTGCATGAGATTCGATCTCCGTTGACAGAGCGAGAATGCCGTGGCCCACATAACCTATAAAAAAGTTCTTATTTAAATTTATTACCGTGAACATTGTTTATTAAATAGGCCGTGCATTTGTGTTCAACGTCTCTTGTAAACCGAGTACAGACGTGTACAGTGTTACATGTGTTGCTTATTGAAGCTTTCAAGTCTACTTTGACTAAGGTAAAATATTTTAGATTATTTTTTGTTTACTGCGCGAGTGTACCTAATGATACCTACTTGTGTCTTAGCAATATAATGCTGTTGCTGTGTTTTTTAAGTCCAAATTAAGTTATGCTCTTGATAATAATGTCAGAGTTATCTTGAGTGTAAATCGACATCAATTTACAGAACAAGACGTAGAGCTAACAGCGAATAACTTCAAACGTGCAAATCGTACCTCTTTAATGTAAGTTTATGCAAATGTATGACCGCAGGACCGGACAGACGTCACCCACTATACGTTACGGCTATCACTGTATGCAAAACTTTACTGCGAGGTGACACGAAGACGCGTGCACCCTTACTTAGGTACTTGAACTTGACTCGAGGTGTTGAACGCAAGTGACATTTACAGACCTATAATGAAGTCTTTGACTCCTCACGAGGCTCGCTCATGAATGAATCAAGCATACCAAGAACATGAATTGTTTTATTAGGCCAATTTCCATACGTAAATAGCGTCGATTTGTTTGTAGTGTAATCAAGACAAAAATCAAAACAAAATTCAAGTTACAAAGCTAAATTTAATGTCAGTGGTTACTTTATAATTTACCTTACTCAATCCGCCCAATCGTGAAAAGTTTCACTTTATTTCCCTTTACATAATACGTTAGATTGCCACAGATTATAAAAGTTTATTACGTCATAAAGTCCGAACAGTAATGTCAGTGAAATTAATTGGTGTTCGCGTGTTTTTGCTCTGAGAACTGGTAGTTGGGGAGTGTTTGAGTGACTAGTACTAAAAGCTACAAAGGTGTGGCGCCCAAGCCGGTACCGGTGGCTGCAGGCTGCTGACAGCTCAATGCTCGAAAGCGACGAGGAATCTCCGTTCGTCGTCATATCTCTGCCTGTGTATTCCACAGAACCGTTTGTGAGTTCCATTCGTTACATAAT
The DNA here is from genome assembly GCF_003590095.1 of Trichoplusia ni. Classification (NCBI taxonomy): domain Eukaryota; kingdom Metazoa; phylum Arthropoda; class Insecta; order Lepidoptera; family Noctuidae; genus Trichoplusia; species Trichoplusia ni. The sequence goes on from NC_039499.1 coordinate 4,225,398, forward strand.
CTGTGTCTTTCAGTGCGGCGCGCGGCGTGGAGTGCTTCAGGCTCTAAGCATGCTTAGTACAACTAGTGTAGCTTGTAACTGCATGTGTAACTAGGTATTTTAGCAATACTTGAGATCTTTAGGTATGTGTAGACGTGTAGTGAATAGTTATACGCTTGCATTCGATTCGATACTAAAAAAGTTGAAGTTGAATTTAAGAGTAATAATTAATTTGAACTGCGGTTTGCTGTGTAAATCTACTTCTTTTATGTTATTTATTCATTTGTATCTTGTTCCTAACAAAGTTAGCATGTTTTCATTTCAAACTATATAATTTGAAAGCCCCTTTGAGTTCATTAGTATTTTAATAGTTTTACTTATGCAAATTATATTCATAGACCTAATATGAACAAGGCCAAAAAATATGACAGATTATCACGAATCACACATAATTAATATACACAAAACGTAAAAAGAAGCAGTTAAATACGCAATCTGTACATTATAGATCTCGGCCCATTCATAACTGTTGTTATATTAACTACGGTCATTACAATGTTATGTAACTTAACTGCGTTGGCCATTACCACCGAATTTCTTAAACACGCACATACATTCTAACGCAGACATAAATACTACATAGATAAGGTCTAGAACCAAAAAATACTCGGCTTTTAATTTGAACATTCATAGATAGGTACCTACACACTAAATAGAACCACAGTGACCATAAATCACTCTCCAAATTTTCCCCTACTGAGCCAAAATAGATAAATGTATGCGGTCACTTTGCACGTACAATTTTGTTTATCAGTATAAATTAAAAAAAAACACACTTGGTACATCTTGCTCTACAGTTTTACAGAAATGTAGAGGTGGAAATAAATAAAAGTTTTACTATGTATTTAGGTCAAAGACTTCAAACCTCAAGTCACTTCTTAAAAATCTGTGATTATATTCACAGGATCATTACAAAAAACCTACAATATCCATTTGCGAGGAAATGGAATAGCTAATGGCGCCTTATCAATAACATAATCCTGTGTTTTCCTTGAATATTCAAATGTATTGCGTGATTCGGCCCCAATTGTGGCAGCGTTACGTCAAGAGAGGTTATGTCACAAATGCCTTAATGAATGCGTACTATTTAAATAATTTCTAGTGTTTGTTGTTGCTAATTGTAGTAATTAAGTTCATGGTAAAAGAATTCTTGTGCAAATAATATTTTGAATACGAAATTTGTGGATCGTGTTACCGATTTATTAATCTTCATCTTAAAATAAAGGAATTTAAATGTGGGAAGGAATGATCAGTGTTGTGCTATTCATTGCAAGCCCACATATTTCCAAAAAAATATTGCCTCACAAAACTTTTTCTTGATCACATCATGTAGGTATCAATGTAGGCTATTTTTTAAAGTCGAACAACACACCCACTATAGACTCTAATAGAAGTAGTACTAGGTACACAATTTCAAGACTAGTAATTAACAATATTGTAATTTATAAGTATAAAAAAAATATAAGTCTTAATGGCATATCATTAAAACACTTAAGGACGCAATTTATGCGATAATACAAAACATAACATTTTTTAATCACCATATAACGTTCGCGAACCCTTCTAATCAACTTCCTTATGGACACGAAATACAATTTTCTACGTAAACGACAAAATGACTAACATTTTCAGACATATTAATTTCAAACACCGCAGTCCACTAGTTATGCAGCAATTTGAGACGTGACCTCGGTCGAATGTATTGCCCACACGTGGTGGACGAGACGTGAGTACAGACCATAATAAGTAGACCCCCAAACCATCACTTATGGCTCGAATTCGCGTGTGAATGCAAAACTTTTGCGAGGGGGCGGGGAGGTCAATCGGACTGGTACGTTATTCTAATTGCACGCACAGACTCGCGATAAGAGCGTCCTTGGAAGACGGTCAGTACCACCGGCCAAGGACGTCGGAATAATTTAGATGAAGCAGGGTTTTTGTTTACACGGTCAGTGGTCGGTCGGACGCCGGTGGTGGCTGTCAACTGTGGCCAGGCGCCAGACGAGGCAAAATACCGCGGCTAAAGATTCACTATTACGGGAGAAGCGACGAGGATTTGAATATAGCGGTCATGGTGAGCTATGGCTTTCAATTTATATCGCTCGATTTAATTCCTATTCATCTTTTTACTTACAATCATGCATCATTTACTAAGGTTTTCGTAAACGGTTTCAATTTGCAAATTATGAACTTTTCACTTCATTTTTAAGTAAGCAAGAAGTACAAATATAATAGTAGTTTGGCAATGGTTATGTTTCAATAATCATTACCATACTATAATTATTTGTTATAAAGAAAATTATTTCTTTTCATTTTATTTTTACCTGTAACTGAAAATTTGTCTTTCAATTTATAAAACTCTGGTATTTTAAACTATACTACAAAAATACTTAAAATATGCTAATAACTAATACCTAAACTTAAAATTTTATATTGAATATTTAACTCAAAATAATTATGAAACGTCTAACATACGAGTCGCATTACAAAACTAGGTTAAAGCAGTATTCGCGGGAAGTTAAAAAAAATAACGGCTAACGTGGACGTCGCGGAAGCAAGGGAATTCACCAAAGAACCATAAAATTCTGAATAAATCCACTTTCGTTGAAAAATACCCCACATTTGGCTCAAAAACGTTGGTGTGGAATATGCAACGAAGTTTTATATAAGGAATTTAAATAGTCATCAGTTTTCATATTTCATGTCACTAGAACTAGGTTCAGTTGCTATATTCCTACCATATTGCTTAATCATTTTAAAAATCTACGAATTGAACAATGTTAATATGTATTTTATAAGGAACATTAAATGTCTGTATGTATTCTTGGGCAATCAAAGAATTGGAAAAAAATATATAGAAAAAGTTATTTTAGATCATTTCACCCAAAGATTCTCTACTCTGAGGAAACCTGTTATCATAATTTTTCTTTTGGAGAGTTTTAATGCGCTAAGCTTTCAAGTGAAAATTTTTGATATTACATTTTCAGTCTTGTTTATTCAGCAAGACATAAAAATATTCGGCATTAAAATTACATGACATGTGTTTAAATCATAACGTATGCAGTTCTTTACGAATGCATGTCAGTGAAAATTCGTCCGTTGTTAGTTTGTACTTACATCAAACAACGTATCCGTGTCAGGGGCGCGAGGCCCCACCGTTTTAGGTCGACTTTAAGCTTATATACAAAACTTATGTACATTATATACACTTATTATGACGCAATGAAAGCCCAATAAAAGTCCTTAACGACCGAATTCAAAGGAATGCTGTAACTTTCTTCTATTTTTAACGAAACTCGGTCTCCCATTGACCTGAATTGTTTCAATAATTCTTCGGCATTTATTTCGGTACTCCTATGCTAGGTATGCCTGACCATTGAGTAAATTACTTATAATGACCCATTCATTTCATTAAACAATGATTCAACATTTATTAATAGTTGGGCTATTTTAACTTCGATTGTCTTAAAGAACTTCTTTTTCACAACAGAAAAATTCTTACCTTGCCATCGCGTCGGTACCGAGTGAAAAGAAACCAATGCATAAGGTAATGAATTGAGCTGAAGCATGGATTCGTCTCACTAGGACGTAGCTAATCAGTCATTGATATATAGCACGTGTGTTAACCATGACGAGACACCGACTTTAAATCATTATCCTTCTTCCAAGTCGCACTAGTCATTCAAGACACAGGCTATGTAGGTTACTTCTTCTTTCTGCGTTATTTCTCTGCCAGGCTGTGCTTCTATTGTGAGTACTGTCCACTTTGCTCAATTTAGCCTACTTTCTATATGCACGTTATCCATAGGAGATCATCTTGAAGGTATCCTCCTGTTACTTGCTTACTTTAAGATCTCTGCTGGCTTAAAAATATGTTATACCTGACTTGAACATAATGTTGCCAGTTGTCAACTTTTTCATTCCAGTGACTTATCGTCTCGACATGAATGTCATGGTGCATTATTCCTTTTAAACTTTTTTCGTGAAAGGGAGAATTAATTGGTTCAAGTGATAAATGAATGTTGATGAATACAGGCGGCGTCGTACGGAAAGAAGAACGGCATGTGGTATGGGGGCACCGCCACAGGGACCAGCGCGTGGTCTCGCGCTGGGACTCGTAAGCAGTCGGTAGCAGAGTCTGATGCGCCACCCCCGGGCGGCGGCAAGCCAGCCAGCGGCCGCGTCATTAGGATTATCAACAATATGGACCATTCTATACAGGTATGTTTTTTTAATTGGTTTGACATCAGAACCCTATCATTAACAAAAATTACTTAAACCCCTCATTAGCAGATCATATTGAATACAGTCCCATAAAAAGTATTTAGAATTTTATGTTGTTATGTCACGATAATGGGTTCACGACAATCGAGAGACAAATTAGAAATTCACGGTATTAGTACTTAGTTTATATCTAAAAGTATGTGACACTTAGTAAGTTAGAAACCCACTACATACTACAATTTATATGTACACACATAACTAGTTACAAATTCAACAAAAAAAAAATGTGGGCCAGAGTTTCTTTTGTTAAGGAAAAAGGAAAAATTATAATTACATATGTAAATTATATTCAAATACCATTTATCATAAGTCTTTCATACTTCAGTTATTATATGAAACTAGGCTAGCCTAATTAAACTGGCTTTACAGTAGAAATTTTTCATTCTTGCAAATGTAACATCATAGATTATGGCAATCACAAAATACGAATTCGCGGCAACCTTTCGAAGTGTAATAAGACGCTTTCGGTGCAAGGCCTTGGTTTTGTAAACACTGGTGATTGTTTGAAAGCTTTGCAAATTTTCAGTCGAGGTCGATTCATAAGTGCCCATATTCGTATTACACTAGGCAGGTAGTTTGCTAATAGCAGTTCAGCACAAATTTAATCCAAAGGAAATTGCGAAAGGTTACTTACATGTGGAAACGTATACGTAACCACCATCCTGGAATAAACCGAAGTATAGCTTCATAAAAATGCATGCGTATTCACACGAAACAAAACATTTTTTAAATGTTTGTGACGTCAACGTTCGCTATGACTGCCGATTTTACCTTTAGATTTGTATGCTTTGGCTGTATAGCATATTGACGGTAGTTACTTACCATGTTTAAACACCGATAGCTAAGGGCCTCCAAGATTGTTCCAATATTCACTGCGATGAGCAAACAGGCCTTGTCACGTGACCTCTACTAGCCAATTACGTCCATAATATGAATTTTCTAGATAGCTCAATTTACGGCAGTGCAATCATAGCTTAGCATATGTTTGAATTATATATTTGAATATTTACTCGTATGGAGGCTAGCATATTTTGATGATATTCACTTCAACTGTAAGCATGACAGTAACGGTGCAAATTTATTTTGTTAACCAATGAATGTTACTAACTAGAGCTGATTGTTCGCAGTGTCGTGTCTTATTAAACTTGAGAACAACACAACCGTTTGAAGAAGTTTTAGAAGACTTAGGACAAGTTTTAAAGATGAGTGGAGCTAAAAGAATGTACACGATAACTGGACAAGAGGTAAACATTGACCGTTATAGTTTTAACACAGATCCAAGCTGTATATAATTTTGCATTATGATTCTGCGCGTTTAGCTGTCATACAAAACTCTTGATAGCTGGACAGAGTTTTAAGAAATAGTGTTTTTTTGCCAATTATTCCCTAACTAGTAAATAAACACTTGATTCCATAGCCCATTACATCTATGTTTTAAATCCTCGAAGTTTCAAAAACGCTTATAATCTTTCCTTAAATTTACATTTTGGTAAGCTGCTTTAGGATTCATTTGGATGTAACATGGTATTTAAATAAGTAAATATTTTAGGTGAGAAGTTTCTCACAGCTACGGAACGAGTTTGCTGATGTAGAGACCTTTTATTTGGGCTCATTGATGGTCGCGCCTGCCTTGAGTCCAGGAGTTAGTGCTCCTTTACCAATTGAGTCGCCGATCAGAAGGTTAGTATACTGCCTGTTTTAATTAGAACAAAATTTAATAATCCCAAGGGATCTAGCTCACTCATTAAATTATTTTTAAATTAATATTTCCCCAAAAGAAACTACTTACTGAAAAATAATATAACTCGTAAAAACACATTTAAGTGATTCAAAAAATAGTTTCGTATGAAGTTGAGTTGTTTTTTGTAGTATATCTTTAAATACAGAATTGAATTATATGATACTAAAAGTGCTTTGAGTTTTAGATCTCGATCAAGAGGTAACGTGGCAGCTGCACCCATATCTGAGGATATGCGCGGGAGACGCGCTCGGAGCAAGAGCAGGCCTCGCGTGCTTTATGCTCCAGAAGGAGAGATCGTGCGTAATTCAGGTAATAATTAACAACGTGGTCGTAAGCAGACCAAACTAAAGCAGCAGCTAAAACAGACTTTAGCATGCAGTTCCCAAATAATATGGATGTGCCTTTATGTCTTCGGCTCGCGGATCATCTCTCAAGAAATCTATATAATAATATTATTATAATCGTTTAAAATAATAATTATTTTATAATTTTCTTTAGATTACACATTGCTGGAAGTGCTCAAAGAAGAACCTATCCGTGTCACGATAAGGGGCCTCAGGCGCACATTTTATCCCCCTATACATCACGCGCCCATCGACAACACACCGCCTGACAAGAAACTGCAGCTGGACTGGGTGTAAGTTAAAATAACTTTTTTTAGGAAAACGACTCCCGCCGTAATTTAATCCTTTTATCGTGAGGGTTTTCACAAACATACTCAGAAAAGCATTCGAAGTTTACACAAATGCTTGTCCTACACGGAGGAGTTGAACCCGCGATACGACGCGTCCAGTGGTTTTGGCGTGGTGACGTTAACCACTCAGCTATCCGTGAAGTCAAATTTTGTACATAATACTCTTTTTTAAATCAATAAAATAAAAGCATTAACAGTTATGAAATAGTAACTTAATTACGGTACCAAAAAAGAAACCTGTCGAAAAAAACAAATGTCAATATTCTAACAGCTGTACAAACAAGCAAGATCTTTCGTTAAAGGTAGAGCCATTTTGTTTAGCTTCGTGTGATAAGAGAAGTGTGGACTTATAACTTCAGAATTCAATAAAACATCGTAGGAACTTATCTTAAATCTAACAACGTTCTTGAACGTCTAGAATGCAAGACACCTAACATTTTCCTAAAATTTACAGTTACGGCTACCGCGGCTCTGATACTCGCCGCAACTTATGGGTATTACCGACAGGAGAGCTATTATATTATGTGGCTGCAGTCGCTATCATGTATGACAGAGATGAAGAGTCCCAACGACATTACACTGGCCATACTGAAGACATTCAGTGGTGAGTTTACTGTTTTGTTACCTAGATGGCGTTGGCGTCGAATTTGATCGAGCTATGGTTTTGATACCTGTTACGTGATAAGTAATAATATTATGCTGATCTGGAAGAAAAACATAGAATGTATTTATATTTTTTTAAGTTTTTTGGTCATTGAATGGTGATCAAGCTTTGTAAATGGCTCATTGCAATTTCAACATGATACTTGATAGACACAGTTTTAAGAACAGTTTTTGCGAAATGCGAAAAAATACTAAGTATTTTGTTCGAACAAAATAGAACGAAGCACCATAGAAGAAGCTTCAAATTATTAGTTCTAGCAATCAAATGTGCAGAATTTGTTTTGAATTACTGTTTCTTCTATGCCTTTATTCAACATTGGGGCATTCACAAGCCCGTACAAAACCTGACCTATTTTATCAGCATGGAGCTACATCCATCCCGGGAGCTGGTCGCGAGTGGTCAGCGCGCTGGACGCGGGCGACGTGCGCAGGCGCATGTCCGTATATGGAGCACGGATACGTTACAGACTCTACATGTGTTTGGCATGGCAGAGTTCGAGGCGGGAGTCTCAGCTGTTGCTTTCTCTCAACTAGTAAGTATTCTCTAAACCCATATACCTACCTAAAGAATTTGTTTCTGTTTGAAAAACCTTTGTAAGGGAGTATATTATTTTTACATTACTCTTTTAAATACAAACGTCATTTATACAATCATAATCCTATTCCTAGGCTAACTAGAGCAAAGTACCCCGACTGAAAAATGAATACCGAATAGTATGTAGTAAGTTGCATGTTTATTTGAATGTTCCAGTCATTTGTCCGTTTTGTTCATTAGAATGGTGGTAGCTACGTATTGGCTGTGGATGCAGGTCGGGAAAGCATTCTCTCTGTCTGGCAATGGCAGTGGGGCCATCTATTAGGAAAAGTTGCTGTAAGTACAAACTACTTTTATTTTATTGTCACAAAAGTAAAACCTCTGGCAAGTGTCAACACGTTCTAAGACCTTATTTAAAAGCGCGCGGTCCTATAGTTCAGCATTGAATCGAAAAAACTGCTATGCGCAAACCGCGAGACACCTGCATGAATGCCGAATTACAAATTCCTAAATTTAACCCTCACATTTAAGATATGCCGTATAAATAAACGGAATGTAGGCACATTCAGTTATTTGAAAACTTAACATTACGATAAATTTAATAAAATCAAGATAAACTTCAACAGTGTACAATATGCATAAAGTATGACGTACCGTCTGCAACCTTGTGTTAACCAAGGTTGTGGGCCACACATTAAGATGGTAGTCGAGATTTTTGCACCGATAACTGACCATAAAGTTTGTCACCTAACATCGCTGGAACGCGACCCAACCCACGGTTCGTGACGCGTTCACAACTTAGAATGTCTCTTGCTTTTTAATTTAAAAAGATACGGTGTTAGATACCGTAGACTGATATGTTTGAAAATGGAATGCATTGTGTTTTGTTATTAGGTAGTTTGGCTTTTATGGCGTTAAAAATGTTTGCATGGCATCATCGCGTGTTACGGTGATAATAATATGATCCTTAATATATTTACTGTAAAGAATGCATTACATTTAAATTATCCCTTAATTTATGCAGATTTGTTTCAAAACCTTTTTTAATATCTATCACACTACGTAGGTAATCTTTAGTACTACTACGAAATGGCTTTTATTCTCTACATTCATTGAATAATCTTCAAGCAAAAAAGAAACGCTCGCTAGAATTTTTGTGCATAAAACCGAAAGCTCCATAGATTACGATAAGCTTTACAAATGCAGGCTACGAAAACATAAATCAGTTCGCGGCGTTCGTTGGTCGCAAGTTCAACACTCTTGATGGTAGGCACGCCCCGATACAAATACTGAAATACGAATTACCTACCTAGGTTTTAGAATTACCTACATTCGACTTATGTTCGAAAAAAGTTCAGTAAGAAAAATTAATTAGGTAATCATTCGCTCATTCACTCTTTGTAAATTGTACGTTTCCAAGATTGTTTTACCATTTGAATTAGAATAAACGACAGTATCTACCTATCTCATTATTTGTTACACGCAACAATGCTTTGACAAGACGTAAATCACGCTTCGATTTTTATTGCCAATTTTATACGCGTGTAAGATTCCCTGACCTTTGTCCACAATTGATAACAATAATATGCCTAATTAAACTTCACTAATTATATAATATAATATTTTATTACAATAATGTCATTGTAATAAAAAGGACGGATAGCGGAGTAGTATAGGTCATCATGTCAAACCCATTTGAGCGCCGTATGCGGTTCACTAATGCTTGCTCTGAGTGTGGGGTCTTTGTGCATATGATTTAAATGTTTGTGAAGCTTCCCGAGACACAAGGATTAAATTCCTTAGTGCTGGAATCGTTACTATAAATATGAATATATTTTATTACATTATTCATACTATTTAATATACGAAGTTTTAACGCACTTTTATTTAAGTAATTCTTAAGTACATAAAACCATGCTAAATCACACTCAATCATTTTAAAGTACCTTTATTGATCCTAACTAACACCTATTTTATAGCAAGGAAACATTTTTCTCGGTAGCCAAGGAGTAATTCTTCATAATATTGTCAAGTTACATCTAATCGCGTCACGCGACCTCCTTTGCGTTGTTTAATATTACTTGCTTACGAGCAAGAAGAAAAAAATCCAGCGCGTGTTGGACTAAGACCTATATTATAACAGATTATATTATGTAGGTACAACGTTTGATACCTATTAGTTAGGTAATAGGTATCAATGAAATAAGTGTCAACTTTGGCACATTTCTAAACTGTTAAATAGAAAGAATCCGTTGTGGGGCCTCCTTTTACCTCACAGTCCCAATGGCCCACTCTGGCCACTCCAGGACACTACTTTAGGTATGACGTACTTTCTCATTACGTAGTGTGTACAATATAGCCCGTACTTAAAACTATAATACGTAATATATCTAAGGTTAACTTTTCGCACATTTATAAAAACAAAAATCTACCGTGAACAAGTACTTACGCCTATAAGGCTTCTGATATTTTAAGTTTAGGATTAGGGAAAAAAAACTCTAATAGCGAATTTTCACTTAAATTTTGTTAAATACGTACAGATATAATACACGTTTTAAGTTTTCGTTTCTGTTTTGTTCGACGACTTTCGTTACTGACCTTACCTACCCAAATATTTTAATTTCGTGGTCTAAATTCTTTAAATTTTCTAGACCTTGCAAGAAGAACTTACCGGCGCCGCATTCCACCCACTTGACGACAACCTTCTCATCACACATGGAAAAGGGCATCTCGCGTTCTGGAACCGCAGAAAAGATGGATTCTTTGAACGAACTGACATTATTAAGCCGGTAACATTATTAATAATTTTAATAAACATGAAATTCGATACAAAATATTATTGCGTACCTATAGAAAAAATTAGAATCTTCAACGTAGGTAAACGTTAGAAAAATGATTTTAATTTGACACTTAGTTTCCCGCGCATGTTTCTGTCATAGAGGAAGATTAACTCTTCAAAAACCGTAACTTTTTAAATAATTATTTTTTTTCTCCAGCCTTCTCGCACACACGTGACAGCTTTGCAATTTGAGCAAGATGGTGACGTAGTGACAGCCGATAGTGACGGTTTTATTACAATATACAGCGTCGATAGCGATGGAGCTTATTTCGTACGAATGGAGTTTGAGGTAAGACCAATGCCAAGATAAGGTTCATTATGTATAACATATATGAAAAAATCTCATTTCTCTTTTTTAGGCTCATATTAAAGGCATCAGTTCCTTAATAATGCTTTCTGAAGGAACATTGATATCGGGAGGCGAGAAGGATAGGAAAATTGCCGCGTGGGATTCCTTACAGAATTATAAGAGGATCACCGAAACCAAGGTTCAGTATCGTATTTCTTTAAAATTCAAATGAATCTAGGTAATATTAAAAATGATCTCATTATTATTGTACTACTTCAGCTACCAGAGTCCGCTGGCGGGGTTCGTAGTATTTACCCTCAGAGGCCAGGCAGGAACGATGGTAACATTTACGTCGGTACTACTCGGAACAATATTATGGAAGGGTCCCTTCAAAGGAGATTTAATCAGGTACTTTAAACTAAAGAAATAAATTGAAAATTAAAAAACTGCCACCGGTCTTTAATATCGCACAGGTGGACAATCCGCCAACTCTTTTCCTATTTTCATTAAAACTATTTAATTAACCCTCTCAGGTTGTATTTGGCCATCACAAGCAACTCATGGGTTTGGCTGTACATCCTGATGACGAAATGTTCGCCACAGCGGGACATGATAAAAATATTGCTCTTTGGAAAGGACATAAACTCGTATTTGCTACACAGGTAAAGTATACTTTCAAAGTAAAAAAAAACTGGACTCTGAAAATCTAGAACCAAACAACTGTTACTAATCTGAAGCTCGATCTGCTTTGTTTCGAACCCTTTGGCTATGAGTTGAACTTTTTAGAAATGCTACTTTTCTTGAATATTATTTCATCAGGCTTAATATAAGTAGGTTCTCAATTAGAAATTTCATTGGAATTTCTTTCCAGGTTGGATACGAGTGTGTATCTCTTGCGTGGCACCCGAGTGGTGGTGCGTTAGCCGCTGGCAGCACTGAGGGCCATCTCGTGGTACTCAATGCTGATGCTGGTGCCCATGTCGCCACTCTTAGAGTTTGTGGCTCACCACTAAGCTGTTTAGCGTATAATTCTGGTAAAAACTTACGTACTTACTTAATTTTTATATAAAATTAGCGTGAACTTTAGTTTGTTCATTTCTTCGGTATCTGAAAACGTTTTTTTAATTAAAACAGTAACCTAAGCTAACTTTATTTGCATTACAGCTGGTGATACTCTGGCCATCGGGTCACAGAACGGCAGTATTTATCTATTCCGGGTATCCCGTGATGGGTTTTCGTACAAGAAGTCTAACAAAATCAGAGGTGCGCAACCTCTGATGCAACTTGATTGGAGTCTCGATGGGAACTACCTACAGACCGTCACTGCCGACTACGATCTAGCCTTCTGTAAGAATTTTCAGCGGCAAATATATTTTTATTTTAAATTGATTACTTAATATTTCGTATTTTCTGTTTTTTTAGGGGATATTAAGTCTTTGTCGCCTGAAAAGAGTCCGATAGCGATGAAAGACGTGAAATGGTCTACATACAACTCAACAGTTGGATTCCTTGTATCAGGTTTGTGTGAAATTCTTGTTGAAATAAAAAAAAACATTATTCGACTTGATTGTTCCAAGACTTAAACATTTATATTTTTAGGAATGTGGAATAATCGGTTCTATCCGATGACTACCCTCATATCAACCGCAAGTCGATCAGCAGCTCACGATCTTCTCGTGAGTGGTGACTTGGACGGCTATGTGCGCCTGTTTAGGTACGTCTTCATCTTAGCCCTTCTTTTTTTACTTACTGACTGAATGGATAACCAATATAATATATTTCTTCCATAGGTATCCATGCGCAAGTCCTAAAGCAGAATACAATGAAATGAAAGTATACAGTGGTGCAATATACAGCGCTCGTTTCTTGTTCAACGACCGTTGCATGATCAGCGCCGGTGGAACCGACGCCGCTCTCATGCTGTGGGACCTGGTGGATGAATAGCATCAAGTAGCGCCGGGACTGCGGCCGCCTGCGGTAGTGGTAGCACCACCTACGCCCTCGCCGCCGCCCCACGCGCTCATATCCCATCCCACTTTCAAAGTGCTGGATTTTGATGAACTTGATTGAAAAATTGTTGAACATTGTGGGCTCTTAACTGAATTATATGGATGAATCGTTGACAACATTTATCCAACATATCCTTACAAGGTAGTGACAGGTTATTGTATCTAAGCAATACATAGACGAACCAAATATTCCAGAAATTGAAATGACATGCATTACAAGACACGACACGAACACTTTCTATCACTTTACATATCAACTGTTGAACGAGAATTTATCTTTTATTATTTAGTTAAGTAGATTATACATGACACTGCCATTTCAAGTTGCATACAATTATTATTATAGACGCGTAGTAATAATCACGCTGAGATAAGTTGTCGTATTGGAAACTAGGTATTATACAATTTTGCACCTTTGAATGAAATGTGAAACATTTTATTGAAATCTTTGCAAGCGTTTCACATTGGTTACCGGTTGGTGCTGATAGATTAGAGAAGTATTAAAGTAATTTCATCAATGTTCCCAAGTTACTGAATCGGAAATTCACTGAATTTTATCAAATAATTAAAGCTTATTTTAACACCGTATATTAATCAAGAAACAGTAGCTTAAGTGTTTAATATACCTAGTTGTCGAGAGCACATTTTAGAAAATAATTATAATATGGAAAATTAAAAAAAAAAACATAAAAACTTATATTATAATAGTAGATAATTTGAGGACTTCCAAAATGTGGCAGGCCACACTCATAAATTTGTATACTACTCATTTTTACACAAATTATCCAAAACAAATCTTGGGCCGTGGGCCATTGTGTTATGACTTGAGAAAATATTTGAAGTTACTAAAAAAAACTCAGACTTTATGCAGTATTATGTATACAAAACAAAAACTTTTTTGTAAGAATATCTCTGATCCTGATAGAGTTACACGATTTTCGTTTAAATAACGAACATACATCTGATATCTTTATAATGTTCTTCAATTTTGTAAAATGATGATGTGTTTCTTTATCGTGTTAATCTTTCGTGATCTTGGACCGCGATAGGCTGATTTACCCGCAGTGTACAATAGAACTTTTTTAAAATGACACCGGAACCGTACTTTTTTGAACACCGGTCTATCGGTTAAACATTTTGTAAATTGTGCGACTCTATCGATAGAAAATCACGAATCTTTATCTATTCATAGACTATAAAAATGAAATATCTAGTCAATTAAGCTCTTACAAATAAATTCACATTTCACAAACAATGCCGTCATTCACAATCACTATACATAGTTATAGCTTTCAATAAATTATTGACATAATATTTAAAAGACGTAAAGTCTATTCATATGATTGTTTTTAATTGTATTTTTTGCCATTTTAATTTAAGTTGTATGCGTAGCATAATTTTACCATTACGTATCCCAATATTATATTTTTGTTAAAAGTTTATCTATACGTTGCAAAACATTACGAAATTAAAATATAATAATATGTCTATGTGTGTAAATATGAACTAATTATTGTTTTTCCAATACTTTTGGTGTCACAATGTTTCGCTATATACTCTTGTCGGTTTTATATACATGATAATTGATAGGTCAATAAATTAATCTTGGTTGATTAAACATTGTTTTATTTAACAAAAATGTTAACTTAAAATGTAAGGGCCAATATTACCGTTTTCAAACTTTTAAAAAGTTGAATGACAGCGGTCAAATTACGCTTCAACATGACGTATGTCTATTGTCCGTCACAATTCTGTCAAGTTACAGTTTCGCTTATCACACTTACCGGTGCGGCGGCGTTGTACAAAATATCATCTTTGGATGATTCAACAAACATAATACTATTGTGAAACAATGACTAAGCCCCGACCATGTGGCTGCAAAGGTTGTAGAACATGTTTAGTTTGCGAGACTCAATATGGCGCTGAAAACTTAAAACTACAGCTGAAATTCGACAAAAGTAAAGGTTATGTTTATTGTCCGTTTTGCAACAAAGCCTGGCCAGGCTGGGATGCAGACTCATACAAACAGCATCCAAACCATGAAGGAGACCCTATAGATTACCCTGGTATATTTATACAACCAGATTTCATATCGGAGGAAGAAGAACGGGACTTAATGAAGAACATCGATGAAATGCCATGGGATATATCACAAAGTGGCAGAAGAAAGCAGAATTTTGGCCCAAAGACAAATTTCAAGAAGAAAAAAATTGCTGTGGGTAAATTCGACGGTTTTCCTGAGTTTTCGAAATATCTACAAGAGAGGTTTGATACTATAGACTTGTTGAAAAGTTACGATGTCATCGAACAATGCTCTTTAGAATACGATCCGAGTAAAGGAGCGTCTATCGACCCTCATATAGACGATTGTTGGGTCTGGGGAGAGAGAATAGTCACAGTCAATTGTTTGTCTGACTCCGTCCTTACTATGACCTCATTCAAAGATGATATTAAGAAATATAACCTTTTCTGTGCCCAAGAGTATGGTCCTGCTGTCAGTCCTGAGTCGAAAGTGACATTAGGCAAAGGTGTTGAACAAACAGCCTATGACGCCTCCAAATCGGTACTGAGTGATGATTTGATTATAAGGATACCAATGCCAAGGTAAATTGATGTACAAACTTTATACATTTTCTTATAGTCTCTGACAAAAGTTGTAGGCACAAGTGTTTCGCACATGTGTTAGAAGTTTTTACTCAACCAATAAGGTTTTAATTAGTACTTGCTAGATTAATTTTCGATATCTTCATAAGTGTAATTAGTTTATTTATATTACAGTAATATAATGGTTGTGCAATAATGATTGCACAATAATTAAAAATCTTGTAGACAATTGTTTCAACATTTTCTTACTATGTAAATATCTGTTTCATGAGATAGTGATATACATAGTAAAGTATTATAATAACATATCTGATAAATTCTTTATCAACAAGTAGTAAATAGATTGTAGTATATTTGCTGAAGTCTACTTAATGTGACATTGAAATTAAAATATTTCAAAATAGTTTCTATTGCAGCATATTTCTCAATAGGGTATTTGAAAAAAAAAGTAAGTAGTTCATCAGACCGGTTTCCCAAAGATATCAAATACATACTTTTTATTTTATCCCATTATTAAAAAGTTAGGAAGATCAAAAGCACTTATTATGATGAAATGTATCGCAGCGGGGGCTAGTAACATCACTTGCTAGTAAGAAGCGTACTGGTAAGTGAGAAAGTCACATAAGATTTTATTTCCCTGTATCCCCTTAAATTTTTGTTTATCCAATATTTTTTATAAATCCCTATTTTAAATGTGTCATGACTAGATGACTGAGGTGATATTCACCTTGCTGGGAATAAAGCCAACATTCTATGGGTTACACCGAATCCATAAATGCAAATTATTGATTACAATAATTATATCTAAAGTAAAATTATTTTTAAATACTATCAACCAAAAAATTCGTTATTTTATTTTTATTGTCCTTATCTTTGACCGTTTGTTAACATCAGGTGAGTTAAAGGTCATACTAATTTGCAGATAGCAATAGAGATAAAAATAGACATCAATTATACATGTATTGAACCTCTGACCTTCAGACCTAAATAAATGACTTGCTATTATTATTTATTTAAATTTTTTTGAAACATCCAATTAAAGTGGCAACTATAAAGTTAATGTTAAAACAATCACATCAAGTTGCAAATACATACAGTTTTATCTCAATTTATTCAAAAAGATAAAAACAGATTTCCTTGATACTGTGTGAATAGGTTTTATTAAATTTATTCACTTACCAGACTGTAAATGATGACTGTAACTGATAGGAAACTTGTAAATGCCAAAAATAAACACATAAGTAACCATTTCCTGTAATAATTCCAGGAGATCTCTGCTGGTGATATACGGAGAGCCAAGATACCACTGGGAGCATTGTGTACTACGAGAAGACATTACTTCAAGAAGAGTCTGCATAGCGTACAGAGAATTCACGCCGCCATACTTGCACGGCGACCATCAAGACATAGGCAACACCATCAGGAACATTGCCAAAGTATTCTGGGACCATAGAGCTAAGAACTATAATACCATAGAAGGCTATTAAGATAATTAAAAAAAATCACCGAGAGTAGTCAGTTACCTATTAGTTTATTAAGGTTGTAACCAGGATAGTACATGTCCCAATAGCTGTGAATAATTATTTAAATTATCTGTAGTAATGTTTTGACGTAGAAACAAAGTTTTATTTTTAATCAGTCATCGGGGCCAACTGCAATAGTCTATAGTAATGTTTTCCACATCTAATAAAATGTTACTAAAGGTCGATGTGGTAAGCCCTCTGTAACAGTTCATTAGTCCATAGCCCACTGTTTATACCAATACTAGCCCAGTGTTTTAATTAAAAAAAAAGCTCGACTCGAATAATTTTAACACTACTGGTGTTATTTTTTTAAGGTACAAACATTGTATTACAAATATTCTCCTTTTGTAGAGTACTTTTTTTAATTCGGTTGCGTTTCCTGTTAGGATGTGTCGTACTATATGTATTTTTAAGAACCAACATCATGACTTCGTTTATGCTCAAAAGATGCAATGGTTTATTTACTTGTATCGATATTGGTGCCGGACTCGTTTCGGATCCAAACGAGTCCTCAATCATGAAATGACGCGGAGGCGGCGTGCCCGCCGAAAATTCTGATAAATACGCGTAGTAAAACCTCACGAAAGTTAATATATAAATATTAATTGATTTTTCTAGCCTTGTTGATGAAATAATTCTATTGGTTCTTTAATCATATCCTCTGTTACGCATCCCTGGCAGAAGTACAGACCAAACTAAAAAGACTACCAAAAAAATTAGAAAAAACGTGAACCTATCATAAAAACTCCCTTATAATATATCATATTTAGTTGTATTAAGTACTTATTAAGATAAATCAGTGTTGATTGCTTAGTCAAGCCACTAAATACATACGGTACTAAATTATAAGATTTTGATTACATGTAGTATTACAATTTTATGGCTATTTATATTTATTAATGTTTTAAATTTAAGACTGATGTGATTGTAAATAATGCAATTGAGGATTATACTCGGTGCCGGTGTTAGAGGTGGTCCAGGGTGGCTTTGGGTAGCTCATAGCTAGGCGTTTTCTGTCTTTCGTGTTAAGAAAGTATGTATAAGTACTTATGTCATAAGTAAATTTATGTATATTGCGATCCTCGATCACTCTAGGTCTACAATTATATAGCTGTACAGCTACAATGTAAAGTTAAGAAAAAAAAGTGGTAATTTTTGTACTTCCACTTCGTTAGCTCGGGATTTTACTTCAGGAAAAACCAAGCTTTTCCTTGTCCACGTCATTACTTATGGTAACTGCTGGATGATATATCTGATGAGCCGCATTATTTCATAATACTCATTTCCTCCAGAGGGCGCCACGCTACTCTTATCAAGAACGTAACTTGCCCTAACGCCGGCGCCGATCAAGACGTTCGCGATCTCTCCTCCATCGTTTAAAATATTTAATAATAATAGATACGCCTAATGCGTGCATTATTTCATTTTGTGTTATTTACAATTTTTTCGTTTTATTTCTAATTTATAATGCACATTGCTTGTAATTATTTCAATGTATTATTTTACTTATAAATAAGGTGACTTTAAAATGTTTTGTCCATACATGAGCTGGTGACTTATGTAATTTTCTGACAGAATTCTTTAGCTGTACATTTATAAAACCAAATACCAATTTTCTTCTATTGTAATAGGGATGGTTTATGAGGAAATAAATTATTATCATTCAATTTTGGTCTATTGTTTGTACTTGTAGAAGTTCGACACGCTTGAATTCCTTTTTGATATCATGTGTACAAGGCATTATTAGTACTGAATATGGTAAAGAAAAACATCGTGAGAAAACCAGCACACCTGACAACTTTTCAACCGTGTTTTAAGCCACGTCACGTGCGTTTAATGTTCCACTTCTAGATTTAATTTTAAATCATCCACTACAATAAGTCTAACTGGACCTGATATGAGGGCTGATCTGATCGTCGGACAGGTTGTATACTAAAACCATTTCATCATTGTTATCTAAGCGTAAAACTGAATACCTTTGTATTTATTTCTAAAAGATGCAGAACAACTTTCTTATGCTTTTTTATTGGGATTCTATACTCTTCCTGGATAGTTCCTGGAACAAGTCAGGCAATACCAATATTCCAGACACCAAAACTCCAAAGCTGGATTCGGCTGGAAGGACCAGAGTCCTTAATATTGACACCGGGCGGTGTCGCGAGTCGCCCTCTATTTTCGTTTTATTTCTTATTACTATAGTAAGTTTCGCGGACTCTTTCTCCTGTCGTATTAAAGAAGGAGACAGAATGCTTTGATTTCGTTGTAAATAAGAGGATTAGTTATAATATCAGATTATCTATAAGTAGTTAGATATTTTGGCACATCTTACAAGGTCAATAATAAACTCATTAAGAAAATAAAATAGGTTTATAACTTCATGACGAAGGTATTTCTAATTCAATGAATACCTTTTTTATTCAATGTAACATGTTTTTATGAATAAGTAGATATGACTGTGTTATAGGTAATACTTAATGACTCAACCTGATAATAATTTGATAAGATACCTAAATAATTTTGCTGTAAATCCGCAAAACACACTGTACTTTAAACGGATATTTATACGTTGGATGAAGATAAAAAAAATTAAGTGATATAGGTATTTTTTATTTACAAAATATTATTTACATTGTATATTATAATGTAAGTACACTTGTAGTATATGACGATGTATAGGTCAAACAGTAAAGTAAAAACAATCTAAAAAAGATACTATTTCAAAAATTAGTTTTCTCTTATTAATAATTACTTAAAAGTTAAAGCAATATTATACAATAGGCACCTACTTGTGGCCTTTCTATACATTGACAAGGTGCCATATTTATTTCATGCATGCCATATGACCATACTGTAAAAGCACAAGGATATTAATTTCAATTATCTTATAGTGAAAATTGCATTTTAACTGGTACAAAGTCAATTAAAATTGACAAAAAACAAAGAAAGTGATAATTAAAATATTTATGTACGCCACGGCTAAGTTTAATTCGGCTATAAATCTATGGTAACCCGAAATAGCTTGCTTCCTGTAGTCTACATAATATAATTACTTAAATCGAATCCTAACCACCGGCTTCTGAAAAACTATTCAAATAAATGAAGGTAATTAAGTTGATCAAAAGACAAACAATCAATCGCAGCGCGTGCCGTGACGTTTGACAGGTGATCAATAAACGTTGTTTTTTTTTTAAATTTTGTGTTGGTCACCAATTAAAGCAGTGACGTTACAGTTGTAAAAAAGAGATGCCGCCCTATAGGAACTGTGTAGAACGCTATCTCTTTTTCACACCTGCGAGTCTTCTTTCATGAGGAGATAGAAGGTCCACAGTCTTTCAGAATCCAGGAGTTAATCTCTTCTACAACCTAACATTTTACTCCATTAAGCTGTGCTAGAGACTTGGGGTTCGATATAAACGGTTTCCTGTTCCTTTTTGTGCATTTCCTCGGCTTGGCGTTCCATGATCATGTTCTCTTTGATCTTCCACAGCATAAGAGCCTTAACACTCTTCATCTTTCTGATGCATCGAGCCAAAAGAAGAGCGAAGATTATGCCGAGTAACTGCAACAGTAAAATGAAGCGATATTTTGAATCTACGAAAGTACAGATTGATATCAAGACGCGATTAACTGATAATGGAATTAATTTTTCATGTGTTGATATGCTGGCATTTAAAATGGGTCCAGGAACTTCCTCGAGATCAACACAAAATTGAAACAAAAGGAATGGTAACAAAACTAGGTAGGTACTTGACAATAAGTGACTCCGTTTGTCTTCCTTTGTGTTCGCAGCATATTATTTTTATGGCGAACTTAATACCTACTTGAGGCATTTGGCTGAGACCCGGCAAAATTGGGAATAGCCTAGTATTTAATAGACTCAAACCAAATACGTCTTTGTGGGCTGTGGTCCTCAGGGACATTAAATCTTTTAAATATAAAATAAACAGAAATAGAGATATACCAACTAGGTAACGGAACCTCATTTGTATCACAACAATATAAATCTAAAATCTAGAGCAAGATAAGAATCGCAACACGAATTTGGTGTTAGATAAAGCTAATTGTGTCGTGTCGTGTAAATAATGCTTTATTATCGGGGTTCTTTTCAACAGATTAGGTGCAAATATCATTAATATCGGTCACCTTCATATAGAAGTATTTTTTTGTAATATTTCTTAATAAGTTATTCAAATTTAGGGTTATGGCTTGTTCTTTGTGACGTATGATACAGGCGTATCATTACCGTTAATCCAGAAAACTAACTGCTCGATAACAGTATTCAGCAAGATCTAGAAAGTGATCAGAGCTTCAACACTTAAAAACTTAAAACTTACGTTAATAAACATCACTGAGACTCCGAGAACTCCAATGACAGTGGCATTTTGGACTATCGCGTTAACCAATGCGTTTTTACAACCAGCCGACCACATCCTCGAGCAGAACTCCTCAGCAGTGTTCACGCAACACGTCGCGGGCAACACGATGGACACGATGTCGTTGTCCAATTGTTTTGTGACGACAACAGTCGATTGGTTGTTTTTGTATTCCATGCCGATGTAGTCCAAGTAGGAGTCGCTTCCACAGCAGCCAAGCTAGAAGACAAAAAGTTCAATGAGTCATGTCTCTTAATCAATCAACTGCTGGACATAGGTTTCGCCCAAGTTGCAGCGCAACACCTTATAGTCTGTGGTCTAGGTAAATACATTCTTTTGGTTAAGTAATTGTTGTCAGTTAAAAGTTATCCGCGAGTAGGGCATTGTCTTTTTCTAGTGTTCCTTGTAGTATAAATTTAACAGATCAGCCAAGGTGTAAGACTTACGGAACATGAAAATGCTTCCGGCGTTTTCGATCTTTATTTCCTAAGAATTTTGGAAAATTGCTCTTGGCTCTTGGTTATTGCAATTATTTTGGTATAACTTTGCTATTCAAAATCAATACACTGACGTCGGTTAATATTCTTCTCATACTTATTAGGGATGTGGAGTGTATTGGGGTGCATACAAAAAGGGGCTATAAGTCGCATTGAACGTCCCCGACTGGGGATACGCGGCATGTAACTTTAAATAGTACGTTTGAACTTAGCTCTTTATTCTCTAGTGGCATTCTTCCTAGCTAAGACAGCTTAATCCTACAGTAGAGAGGAAGGGTGGCTTCTCCTTTTCATTCCCTTTTGTGGTACTGGTATGTTAAATAAGGATACTAAAGTAAATGAATAAGTAGTTATTACTGATGACACTTAAATATTCCTGTCCTTAAACAACTGTACCTTTGTATCCATTGTGTTTACTTTTTGTATGTTTGTGCATAACATGCAGTAAACATTTTCAGCTTTTTCAATAAACTAAAATATTATGAGTGTGAGTACTTACAGAACCTTGCAGAAAGTCGACTTCAGCTTGAATTTCTGGGTCGTTATAGTTCCAGACAGGTACATCAACGTATCTCAGTATTTTGTCAGTGTCCATCGTGAAGGCCAGAATCACTATCACCAGTTTGAAGATGAACACCAATATCAAAATAGCTGCATACTGGAAGAATAATAATTAGTCTAATAAGTAAGTATTAAGGAGCTAAAAGCACGAGGATAAGAACAATGCTTTTAGATAAAAATAGTTTTATTTTTTAAATTTGCAATGCATGTCTTTATTTGTCGCACTGAATGTCGGTAGAAATATTCCATTCTATAAAAATACTGATCATATTTAGTCATCGATTAAACGGTGCTTTGGACTGTTACCAGTATTTTAAAGGAGTTTTTGGTAGGTACATTAACGAAAAATCGATGTGCATAGCGGTCTAGGCCGTTCGCCTCCACCCATCTCTCAATAGTAGGTACTCAAATAGATGGTACACTACACTTCTTACCATATTGACCATGCAGGTGCTCTGCTTCAGACTGCCGAAGAATCCGAAGATGGAGATCAGCATGAGCGCCAAGCCGAGGAAGACGCACAAAATGGAGGGGGTCATGAAGCGGCCCACCTTGGCGCTCTCGTAGAAGAACGTGAAGTCATGGTAGTGGCAGTACACTGAGTTGCCCAGCACTATCATGAGCCCTGCTATGACCTGGAAGGAATTTAACAGGTTTAGAAAACATAGTGAGAAAGCCAGCCTCCCTGGTAAAGTGTAATTTTAACAATCCAAAAATTGTCGGTGTGGGAGCTTTAATCGGTGTCGGAGAAAAAAAAGCCAAATTAAGTGGGAGTGGGCTAGTCACGTCGCGCGAATGCCGCCTGACCATGATCTAAAGTGGCAAAAGATAGAGAGTTCAGGAAGAGAAAGGGGGAGGCCTTTACCCAGCAGAGGGAACAAAAACAAGCTGTGTAAAGATACGTGCAATTTGCATTTGCAAATATCAAATCATTCATTCATACATTCGATCCAAAAATATTATCGCAGGCTTACAGCACGTAATCCCAAAATCAACTTTTCCCAAATTCACTGTTAAGATTACCTACTTTTTATCTGTGACAGCGAAAGTATCATTTATCATAATGATAAATTGTTTACATTGGTATACTCAAAGAACTTTCCTGTTTATTCGTTGATAGCGTACTATTTGTTAATTGCTAAAAATTGAAAATCTATGTCAGTTACGAGAGCAAACATTTATCTTTTATCACCTAACTGTCGTGCTAACAAAGTTCATGAGATAGCTTTTAGTAATACCGTTTTACCCTTTGGCTACGGTAACCCTAAAAATCTGCGCACTCCGAAAATGAATTATTTGCGGATATCATTACAGTTCCATTGTTTACACATTGCTTGCTTGTGCTTGATGCTTTGCCCTAAAAATAAATTTTACATAGTGGTTTCTTAGGTTTACGCGAATGTAAGACATTGAAATGAAACTACTTTTACGGATTTTATCGCGGTTTATTTTTAGATTTTAGTTCCCGACGTTTCGAAACCCTTGGAGGTATCATGGTCACGGGCAGACTATATTTTACAGTGCATGCGTATATGACAATAAGGTGTCTGTTTCTCAAGTTTTAACATAACTATTTACATTTTTTAAATCTAGAAGTAGTTGAGGAAAAATAAATTTTATATTTGTCACGGTTTTCATCATGCCTCTAATGATCAAATTATATAAACTTTTTTTGATCCAATGTAATAGGTACCTAAATTATACATTTCTTGGCATGAATTTAGCATGTTTTGTATTCATGCAAAAAAATCCAAATCTTTCCATTTCAAAAAGTTCATAAGATCAAAATAATGATAAAAATCGCAAAAAAATAAATTGACTTAAAACATGTAACTATACAAGGCCATTGTAATATAACTATTATTTTTAAAATCTCAGTGTCTTAGTACTTTTTGTTCAAAAAAAAATATTACTGAATCAACTAGCCTCCTCCCACGGCTGCACTCGCATGGATCTGGTTTATAGGTGCAGAAACATTTACCTATAACTAAGTTATAGCCTAGAATGTCCCACTGCAGAGCAAAGGGCCCATATTCTGCTATTTACAATGGCCGATAAATGAATGAAATTTGGCTTTAAGTGTAAATTTTCGTATTTTCTTAAGCATTTTTCTAAACAATAAATGGGAAATTCAGTGCAGGACGGGTTACTGTTATTTTCAAGGTCAATACAATCGACTTTAAATTTTTGCATTGGCAAAATGCTTAAGAGAATAGGAATAATTTCAAATTTTATCCAATTGTCATTCATTCATCGGCCATTGTAAAGAGCAAAAACAGTGCCCAGGCCTCGTTCCATATAAGTAATTTCTAAAAGATCACCATAATTGTTACAGCCGTTTAATCGTAAAGCGGTAACAAATGTACAAAGAACACTTTAAGCCTTTAAAGGACATCCGTGTGAAGTGACATCATAATTTTAGCGTGATATTGTGATGAGTGACTAAAACCATTATGATAAAACATAATTTTATCAACTTTGAGTGATACGTAGAAGTTATCGAACCACAAAACAAGTTCATACGAGTAAATTATACTTTGTAAGATTCCTGAAACGTTTAAAAAGGCATCATTGTGGCCTTAGGATGGTACCATAGCATAAGAAATGACATCACAAGTCCTATTAAAAAAACATTATGGTTATTGAGTTAGACATCAGTTATCCCTATCAGACTGAATGTTTTTTCAGACCTTAATTCATCCTAAAATTGGCTTTCTTACTGATATTGACGTCGATTTAAATCGGTAATAATTTAATTAAGTAACAATCAATTATAAAACATCATAAAATACTGATTCGATAGGCCTCGTTTTCATTCATACAATACGAATTCATTCAAATCAGTCCAGAAGTTTACGAGGAGTTTGGTGACAAACACACATACAGTAGTATAATATAAATAGGCTATGTTACAGTGTCTGTCTATAATTGTCTGTATGCATTAAAACGCAGTAAATTGTGTCGTGAAATGTAGGGATAATAATATTTCAAAACCAACATTTCTAACCAACATTTCAAAACGACTATATTGTATTGTATTTGCGTCTGTTATATATCTATCTGTAACCATTACTTTCCGTTTCTCTAGGACACGTGTTTCTTATTATAGTTACCTAAGGCTTTAGACATTAAATTAAATCTTGTTTGTTTATCTCAAGATACTGTCAATGATTTTACAACGAGACTATTTCATGCGAATCCTTTGTTTGGTTATCCTACATTAACGTGCATTTTTTTGAATAAACATAATATTGCAAATCCACAAATATTTACATTTTTTATAAGCAAAGCAAATATGTAATGAGGACATTACATATATAAAGAATGATAAAAAAACTATGTTATTATTTATTTATTCACTCTCTACTTTATGGGGATTGCACGACTAGTTTCGGACCCAACCGGAGTCCTTAATCATGTGCTGCCGCGGCTAGGTCGCGAGCCGAATAATAAAATTATAAATCCGCCTCATAAAAGTTATTATTTTAAAGTAATCCCGCATTAAGGAATTTAATCCTTGTGTCGCGGGGGGTTTTACAAACATACAACTCACATGCAGAAAGATACCCAGACTCAGAAGAAATTCTTGTCCTACGCGGGGATCGAACCCGCGACCCGTCGCGCAGAGTGGGCTTAGTGTGGTGACCTCAACCACTCGACTATCCGTGCAGTCGATCTAATTGTTATGTTAACTTCATAACAAAGCTGTTTATTTTAGCATTTTGTTTTTTGACACGGAAAATGGGTAATTATTAAAAAAAAAACATTAAGTACCATATGATTAGGTATGGTCTTCATTTTTTTAAAGTCTTAATTTGGTGACGTCAATAGTACTTTAACGTTTGTAAACAGAGTATGTTTGTTTGTGATTACATTATTGTTTATTTCTATCTACAAAAACAATTAAAATGACACAAGAGTTCAGAGTTCCAGAAAAAGGCGTTAATGTTAATGTTGCTCCTCGCTTTGTCTTTAAATTACCAATATATTTTTAATCGAATATACATAGTCAGAATAGAGATTCGTGGAAGGATTTGATGGGAAGTGGGACACAGTGGGCTAGAGAAAAAAAAATGCATAGTCTAGCAGTTTTCAATACAAGAGCGGTTGGCAGTGGCCTGTTAACTATTTATCAATAATTTTGATAAATAGTTAACAAATTCCATCGCTGGCAAATCTTAAGAACGGTGAAATGGGGTTATTTGGACTAGCGGGATAAGTAAAGACGGATTTTGTAAAGGAATTACATACTAACTTCCGTCTTGCCGAATTTATTATCCAGTCAAGCGACAGTTATCATAATCTATTCGTTTATTCGGGAAATTTTTTAAAACTGTTACAAAATCCATTTCGATTTATACTACCAGTCCTATTCACTATTTTTACCGTTAGTCATAATACTAATGAGCTCCTACGTGTATCTGTCTAGAAAGATCATTGCGCAACGGTGTCAAAGACAAAACATAATGATCTTACAAGTTAAGTAGGTACGTTATATGCAACCTTCTTTCTATACGATAAAATGTACTCACAATAAACATCGTAGTGATGGTCAGCAACAGAAATCTAATAGATTTCATGTTGTATTCGGATTCCGTCTTCATAAACGTCATTTTCGGTACATTCACAACAGCAGCGTCGCCAGCCATATTTAAAAATAACACATGCGACTCAACAGTGCCTTTGTCAACGTTTAGCCGCGGATATCTCGTTGATAACTGGGGAATCTGATAACGATTGTTTTACACACAACTCAACGGTTTCCAACGATATATATTACACGGGCACTTATCACATACAAAACCTCGACAGCTCGTCACTCGTGAGTCGTGTTCAACTTCACGTTGAAAAGTGCTACAAACTACAATAAATACACTCTAAGTAATTATAAATAATGTAAATTATTGTTATTGACAAAACCTTTCTATGTAATCTTTATTATCATTGCTTATCTTTTCTTTATCAGCAATTTACTTCTCTAGAACTGTCTCAAGGAACTATCGATTATAAACTCACCTAATTTTATTATTGAAACGCAAAAAAGATTGCTTCACTTTAAGTAATTCTCTAGCACAGTGTTCTGACAGACTGTGATTTACTTCGCGTATTATATTCTTACTGTTCAAATTCTTAATGAAATAAACTTGTGTTTAAAACTTTACTTTTGAAAAGCTAAACATGGTACAAAAAAGGAAGTATAACTAACACTCTAACATCATAAGCCCTTCACAAGGCGTCAGGTCCTTCATGAGGCGACCCAATTGGTCACAAACGGAACAATTCATCTCGACTGTTCGCCACATAAAGGGTTAATATTCCACCTCCAAGAAACATTGGTGCAATGCTCTTAATCTGTATAATATTTTACCTTTACGCCATCCCATGCCCAAGTTCGGTAGTCTCGCCCGGCGCTAAAGCTAAAGCTGGGGAAACCCTTAAAAGGATAAAAATAATATGCTCATTGGAAGCTAAAGAACTTGCACAGCTTGGTCGATTCCAACCTTGCTAAGAATGCTGGTTTGTAACTCTAGCAATAATTAGATCTGCCAAGAAACAGAGCATTGTTGAAAGCTTCTGGGCACCTTTTCGCCTTTGGATAACAAGGATGAAGATTTTTGAAGACTTTTAACACAACACTAAAGAATATTTGTATTTGTAAGATGTCGACAATCCACCGTCTCCTTAGCCTGCTTCCTTCGCGAGCGTTTACTTACAGTTGAGTATTATTTATATTTTTGCTACAGGAGCTTTAGTTATCGGGTTCCTTTTTTACCCTGTGGGTACGGAACCCGCTTCGTAGAGCCGGTGATGCTCCAGGAAACGATGGAAGATGCTCAAACACGTTCCTCAATATATTTCGTTCTGCCTTTAGAACTTTATTCTACATAATTAGCCTCGTCCATAGCTGAATGTAGAACTTCCCCAAAGGCATTCAACCAGCACTGTCTTCAGCTTTATCCTATTAGAGCTTAGTATGAACCAGTTTTACTGCAGGTCTTATTTAAAATTCCTCGTTTATGTCAATTGTAAGACTATAAACCATGATCTAACGCCAACCCTTAAGAATAATTCTAAATGCGCTTTACGAAAAATATAATCAATATGCTAAATTGGCTAAATGCTTACTTGTACTCTATTTTATAGAGTAAGAGCCCGTGGACTCCAGGCCTACGTTATTTTATAAAGGCTGAAACTGTGTCTCCCAACTTTGGTAAGAGCAATGGTCGTAGTGGAGATTTGGGTCATGGTGGCTTTGGCAGGTAAACGGTACTAACTACCACGGGCTCAGACCATTAGACTCGAAGAACATTTCGAAAAAAATATTCACTGAAAACTAAATCTAATTTTGCATGTTAATACTATGTGCTAATGCTAATTCTTTGAGCAGAAAGAGACATACACAAATTATTTAATAACAGAACTGGCAAAGGGTTAAATACACTGATCATTTAACGGACGCTGAAGAACGAAACCTACCAGAGTTTGTTTCATATTTTCATGAGCTTCTTATTTCGTATGGTTGTTATACAGCCTTATGCAAGCCTCTGACGTGGTTTTAAATCGCCCTTGAAAAAATCACTATGCTGGGTTCCTCTCCATGTTTTTCTTTAAAACACTATCTCGAATGCAGGGTGAACATTCTCTAAGCTAAATTAGTAGTAGTGTTTATTATAAGTTTATGTACATTAGAGCAAGTGTATCACTAGATTCACAAGCTAATACTAGGAACGGATAGGTAAAAATAAAATGACAAAATATTGTATAAATAAAAATATTTCTTTAAAATACTCATTATAATACTTATCGTTTAAAATTATAACAAATACATGAAGTAATTTTAAAGATTTCATTAATTTCGTAATATTTAAGTACGCTAGACTTATGCTTGATAAAAAAGAAGGAAAAAAACATTAACAACTTTTGGACAGGTAACAAGGAAATTCGCCGAACAAGTGAAAGGACGCAAGTAAAAATATATATTACAAAGGCAATCAATTATTCTTTAAGAAAACTTATTTTATAATCGGTTGACACTATCTATCCTTAATCATAAATCGATATTTTTGGCGCTAAAAATAAAAATGGCGCTCATGAAGGCATTGTTATCCCAAAAGAGTTTTTGGTTAAAATTCTTACGATAAATTCCTAGAAACAACGAAATTTAATCCTGATCCTGCAAATGTAACGTATTTCTGTCTAAAATTGATATGTTATTGAAATTGTTTATAACCTGTCATTACATGTAGAAAAATTTCGTTTGACATTTGCAGGGCCAAGGCATTGGCCATTCAGCCCTATGCTGTGGTTTGTCCGTGGAAGGGGACATAGACAACTGGGGCTTGTTTCTCTTGGTTCGGGTTGAGGGACGTGTAGGCATTGATCATGCGTTCCTGGATCTCCCACCGCCTGCGTTCGCGCTCAGACTTGGCCTTACGGATTGAACTGGCCAGCGAGAATGAAAACACAATGCCAATTATCTGAAAAAAGATAAGATTATTTTGAATATTTATGTTATCTGATAAGTGCTGTTCCATTTTAGTCGACGCGATGGTAAAAATGTTTTGCCTCGATATTACAAGCCAAGTTGCCATTAAAATAATCATTATTTATTCTTTAATAAAAACTAATTAATACTGAACGTTCTATTAATGTTATATATTTTAGTTAAATAAACGTCTTTGTCGTTATATTAAATACGTTGAACAAACAAAGTAATCAAGGGTGACATCATCCAAATTGAATAGTACTCGAAGTACATACGTACATGACAAATGCTCGTTAATATATTTACAGGATGTCTGGGTTGTCTAGATTGTCGCTATTTCTGCACTCTAAACATTAAATGTATGTAAGTATTTTTTTAGCCTTTAATTTTTATCTCTTATTATCTGAATGTTTGAGTCCATTTTGCATCACTCTGGACAGAACCTTTACTACACATTCTCCTGTCTCAAAACCACTTTAAAATAAAAGTATCCAATCTAAATCCTCCATCTACTAACCTGAATGAAAGCAATGGTCATGGCTCCAGCGCCGAGGAGACCAGCACTCTGGTACACCAAGTAGTAGACTCTTGGGAGACAGCCGTTAGCGTACAACTTAGTACATTCATCGATCTCGACATCGCCGATGGTGTTGTAACGGGATTCAGCGCAGCAGGAGTTGGGGACGGTGATGTTGCTGATGGAGATGCCGGAGACGCCAGGGGGAGGGGGCACCACGCTCCAGTCCATGTAACTGTCCACGCCACAGCAGTTCAGCTGAAGATGCGAAAAAGAAACATGATAACTTCTACTAACTTAAAAATATATAAATACTGGTCAAGCGCGGAAGAACTCGCGACTCTGACGGTTCAATGAAGAGTCATCCACCTTTTCTTTTACTTCGTTTTTTATGTTAAGTAGGTATTCTGAGATACAGACAGATAAATATCGCTGTATCAGTAATAGTATTCCATTTTTACCCTTTGGCTACAAAACCCTTAAAACATACCATCACACCGGTTTACTTAAATTACCGATTGACTTAAATGTAATTCATAATTGTTAAGGAAAATCCGAATCTGTGAAGGCGTAGTTGTATTTTAAGGAAAACTTTTAGAGGAAGGTCAAGTAGGTACCTATGCATATTATCTTATATATTTCTTTGTATTTTTAGTCAAACAATGGAAGAAAATCGAGAATTATGATCGCTTAAATTGAAGGCCAAGGGCTTCTAAGCAAAATAAACATTTATTTTGTTGTAATATTGTATAACTCATAAAAACAAATGTTCCAAGTGTATAGCCATTTTAAATCTCGTCACGATACAGGAAAATGTTACTGCGTAGCGATTTAAACCGAATAAAAAAACAAAAACAATAGTTAATCAGATTTTGTTGCATTTTCCTGCTTTATTTAACACGGTTGACTGATTACAATAATAAGGACTGTTACAATAAAATATGGGTGATAAATAAATAACAGCTACAATATAGTTGAGATTCATAGATAACTTGTTTCAATCGTGTTTGTTTATGGGAGCAAGTAATAATTATCATTATCAATACAAATTCACTTTGGTACAAGTACTTTGTGGCTTCAGGCTATAATGCACTTACCAAATTTTCATAAAAAATACCAGCTATTTCCTCCATTTCTCGTAAAGCTCTTTCGGCTGCCACATAAGTTTCGACACCAAAATCAGCCAAATTTGCCCAAGCGAACTTATAGCGAAACTTACTAACAGCAGTATTCTTTATTCTTATTTTATTTATTTGGAATAACGCCTTCGTAACGTAATCTTATATAAAATTTCTGCTTACCCTGCTCTGGATGAAGTCGAAGGCGTCGTGGACCTCGTCGTTCTCGTAGTAGAAGGGCAGTGTGACCCTCAGCTTCTCGTCCAGCATGTCTGTAACCTGACCGCGGAGGCTGTACGCTGCGATGGCGGCTGCTATCTCCAGGACGAACACCAGACTGAGGATGACTGCAAACTGGGAGAGAAATGTTCTTAGGATTTATTGTGTTGCCGCGCAGCTCGGATACCAAACGTGATAGATGATCGGGAGCAGTCTATTACAACTTGTACGACATTTCTCGCATCGTCTAAATAGGCCCTTATTCTATGCTGACATGATAATAATGGTAAAAATCATATACAATTACTATACGGACTTGGGCTAAAGGATTGTGGTAGCAACAATGGAATGTTTGTGCTATCTGTGCAATATTGTTAGATTTCGTTGGGTTTAAATTAAATTCTTAGTTCTTAATTTTGAGAGTTTGTACCAATTAGAATGTGTGAAATTACTATGAAAATTTAGCTAATCGTGTCAATGTCTTACTGATAACAAACAAGTTTTTTAGCAATGTACCTTATACGTAACTGACATGTTGTCTGCATGTGATAATAATTTTAGTACTTTTAAAGAAATTAAATTTAAGTAATCGAATGATAAAATCATTTGCACCAAGGATTCTGTCTCATAAAATTGCTACTAGGTAGACAGACTTTTAATATGTTCTTGATTACTGCTAAAATGCTAAAAAGTTTAAACAAACGCTACATAAAAAACTACTCTTCATATTTTTTTGTAATATCGCAATAATTAAAGCATGATAAAAATGCATTTAAGTAAAAACAACAACTACAATATGATCCTGGAATCATCAGGATTGAAGGAAAATGAGGTAGTTTTCTTTGCCTGGCGATGCATAAGAATTGGTTTTTGCTGTGCAATTGGAACTATCAAACCTGATAGTTTTATCAGAGAATCCACAAAAATATCGAATATAAAATGGGCCAGATGTAGAGTTTCAACTGCGTACAAACGGTAGTATAACGTAGATTGCCCCAAATTTTCTTCTTCCTTATTTGTCCCAATTCTTGAAACTTAATTCTATTACTCAACAACGTAATCACACTTACAATGTTGACCAAGCAGGTGCTCTCCTTCAGGGCTCCGATGCATCCAAATAGAGAGACGAACAGCATGATGACACCAATGACGATGACGAAGGTGGCCGGCGAGAAGAAGTGGTCCTCCAGGAAGAAGGAGACATCGTGGTAGATGGCGTAGATCGTTGTACCCACTGAGATTATTAACGCGGAGGTGAGCTGGAACAAACGAACAAACACTAAGTATATAATTATGTCTTGATCGATACGTCGATCATGGCGGTAAGTGTAGGCGACAGTGGGCGGGATATATTTTAATTTACAAGCGTTTGTGCCAGTGTGTTAGGTACGCAGGTGCACTCTCCGTTCCCTTACTCTCATAGTACAATGGGTCGGCAATCCGACACGGCTGGAGAGAAATCAAGCGAACCAAATTTTTACGTGTTTCCCCAAACACGGAAGCTATGATGTCTATTTCTAAAACGCACACAACATTCGAGTATATAAGTCTATGTGCGTTCTTGGGATCAAACTCCGAGACCTTTGACTTGGCAGTCCTGCGGTCTTATTACTAGGCTATCAAAGCCACAAGTATGTGACCTATAACTCTCTTATATCTCCTTCTTCTTATTCTGCGCTATATTTACGACCTGATTCACCTGTCAGACGAGATTAAAGAACATAGCTAAGAAAAGTTTGCCAAGTGACCCTATTCCTTAAGATTCCTATTTGATCGATGGGTTTAAAGAGCCCACCTTTCGCTCCTCATAAGAACGAATGCACAGATCGTCGAGCTCGTCTCGGTCTTGGCCACGAGACTAATATCTGCCATCTCTATACCTACATTTGAGACCTTTCTTGTAATATCACTTGGCTTAAAGAGTTGTTTTCTCCAGATACTTTTTAACGGGTTTTAAGCAATAGCAATGGATGCTAAACACATGAATTCGAATATAGAGTTTAGATTTAGTTTGACCAAGTGACTTGATATGATTTATCACATTGGATGGATGTAATGGACTGGTAGTATCTAAAGCAGATATCAGTGATAAAGATATGTATGTCGAGACTGTTTCAAAAGTACAGTTTCAAGTAGTGAGTTTGTTTGAATTTCGTTGTAGACATAAACTTATTGACCACTTTAGCTCTCAAGTTAACCTTAGCACAGGCTTCATCCGACTGCCTAACCAATTGTACTACCTTATTCTGTCTAAATTAATTATATTACGTTCTGATATAGACTTGCATGTATAGTTTTTTCACTTTTACTGAGAATGCACCTAAATGCAGGTTAAGATTCAGGCACTTTTAAACATTTGCTATTGTAAAGGTTCATAGTAGATAACTAATCTGCCGTTAGGTACGGCTGTACTGGCAACTTTAAAAAAATAATTTGATAATTGGCTTTTATATATTTTTATAGTTAAAATATATATGGTAAGGTATATTCGTGCGCCATAAAATTCCTCCTAAACAGCTGGACAGATTTCAATATTTTTTGGTGGCGGCAGAACGAATATCATCATATCAGATGGTTTACATCCATTTTCTTTATCAATTTTCAGAGTATTGTAGAACAGTAGGTTATTCCTATATTATTGAAACTAACATCATAATTATCATGTGAGGCCTTCTCACAGTAATGTTTACAAAACATCCTTATAACGGCATAATAAGAGGTGTGTATATCGATTTAATTGTACGGCGAGCACGCCATCGCGCCAGCCGGGCAAGTGACCACGACCTTGACTTCTGTTGGTTTAAGATCGATAGCGCTGACCAAGTTTTATTTGCTTTTCAGATGGTTGAAACGTACAACTATGTACCAGCTAAGGTTTGAATTAGAAAAAGATGTTGGTAAAGGAAGTTTAGGCTAGGTTTCCTTCAGAGAATTGCTATGAAAATGTGCGTGTTGCCCATTTAACTGGGTTGGGGAGGTCAGACAGGCAGTCGCTCATTGTAAAACTCTGGATCCGGTTGGACTGGAAGCCGACCCAAACATAGTTGGGAAAAGGCAAGGCCGATGATGAATTGCGATGAAAATGGGTCGTGTGCGGATGTCCGCTGTGCCGTTTCCACCAGAGCTGTGCTGACCGAGGCAAAGTTAAAGAAGCGATTCTATTACTTCTTTACAAACATATTCCTCGCTACGCATCCTCGCACATCTCTGGTGAAAACGCAACGACAGACTCTTATGGAGTAGATAGGTTGTTAAATGATATTACGAAACCTACCGTAGTTTATAAAACCAGTAAATTGAGAGTCAGCCTACTGAGAGTTCAGTACAAATAGGCCAAAGGAAAATAAATCAATTTGGTATTAAATAAGTTTGTGGCTACCCAACCAAAAAAAAACTTCCCGAATTACGTGAAATAAACAATAAGTGTACATGAAAAAACTCTTAACTAAATCTTGTTCTACTCGAATAGTCTTAAAACGTGACAAAACAAGTGAACTCGAAACTCATTATACACCTTAAACGACTTTAACTACTCAACCATTGTGCGGTCCACAAGACGAGCGTGTAATTACAGCGTCCAATTAATTTTCAACTTAATTGTAACGGCGCGAAGTCCATATTAGTGTGTACGTAATCCGAGTATTCATCAGTTGGTATATTTTCCGTATCTTTAAATCAATAATAGTGATAAATGCTCGAATAGAATCTCGTAGTCATATGGATACTTGAGTCTTTTGCTTTTAATTACATTAATAGAGTTTCAGCTTTTAAAAATTTCTCGTAGCACTTCCAGAGTAGGTAATTTTTTTTTGCCTAGTAATATTAAGTTGCATTTTCAGTCAACACCAATATAAAACTTTGTAAAAATACAAAAATTAAAAATAAATACTTAACAGAAAAATTTAAATTATACTGTTCTAAGTGTAGTAATATTCGCTTGTGAACGTTTCACTATATTTTGTTGACTGTAGATAAAATAAATACAAAAAAATAGTCTTAGCTGACGAAAAAATTAATAACTCTACTTTCTCACTATTCTTCAGAACGTGTAACGTATTCTGATGTATATTACCAGCCTTTAAATAATTACACAAAGGCTTTCAAGCACAAGCTTCTTTCTGGATACAGATTATTCAAATCAATCAATCAATAAAACAGAAAATCAACTCAAACGATTTCTTATCTGAGTGCCACGTACAGAAAATAACAAAAAAAGTGTGACTACAATCAGTACTAGCCGTCCGTCTACCAATCGTTCTCACACACACATCACTTATCATTAAAAACAAAGAAAATAAAAAAAAAAACAAGTGAATATGACGCATGTAGCCGTTTGTTATCAGAACGTTGGTGACGTAGAGTTAGCCAGTAATGTCGGTATGACTATTATCATTAGTATTAGTGTGAATTGACTGTCTTGTCTTGGGAACAAAATTGGCTTTGACGCACACTCATTTGACTACACCACAATCATGGGACCTACCACTGAAACTCATAGTGCGATTTGCTGTTGAGTTTTGACTTGACTGGCATGATATGATGACATAATTTAACTATAATATTATAATAAGTCCTAAAGGTAGTTAACGTTTTTTTATATTAAATCAATAAAATAAAAAGATGGTAAATCGTATCAAAGTTGGCTCATAACGTCACTTGTCGGTAAAAAGTGATAAGTGATGTCACACGAGATTTTAAAATATTGTATCATCTAAGTTTTTTGTTAACGCGATGAAAGAGTGTATTAATTAAGGCCGAAAACCTAGTTGTGGGGGCGTACAAATAATACGAGTATTTCCTTTTGAGGCAGTTGTAGGCGCTTAGGTTAAAATAGGTTTATTAAGGATTTCGAACAATTATTTACTGCACTGGCCAATGCGTTTGACAAATACACGTTTTTAATAAAAAAAAATCCTGAATAAAGTTTAGAGTAGTTTAGAGTATTCTACTTTTCGTTACATTATTAACGACATTATAATATTACCAGTTAACAATAAAGAAGGAGGGAAGAAGGAAGGATTTAAAAAGAAATGATAACATTTATAAAATCAAATTCAACTCAACTACATGATCTAATCAACAGAAGTACCTACTAAATAGTGCGCTCATTACAACCTCGTACAGAAATAATGTTACCGCTGTGAAAGAGACGACTCTACACACAAAGAGACTAACACTACGAGACCAAGAGCTCGCACCCACAACAATAACAATTTAACTTTCAGAGTTCATAGTACACAGTGCAGGTATAGAAAACTAGTAAAGTGCGAGTGAGACTCGAGACTTTGAGGGTTCCGTACAAATAGGCTAAAGAAAAACAATTAAATTGTATGATTATTATTTTTTATAGCTTAGGGTGGTTGCAAATAACTTTGTGGGTTTATGGCAGTAAGAATCGTTGCTTAAACTTGATCTCTATTTTTAGTATTTATTGTTAAGTAAGTAAAGCGGCAACAGAAATACATTATATTCGAAAATATCAACTTTCTAGCTATCACATTTCTTGAAATACAGTCCAGTGACGGACTCGCGGATGAATATACCTACGCACGGACGGCGCGCGGCGCCGGCGGCGTGCGGCGCCTCAATAATAGGGTTTCCATTTGACCCTTTGAGTACGCAACCCTAATAAAAACTGCAGTCACGAGGAAAAGATTTACAAATATCCACACGATTCATTGTTCCTATTGCACGTCGATTGCAATGTAAACATGGTCTCAGAGGTATAATGGCGGGGTATTGCTTATATAACTCCTCTCGATATTAGCGTAGTGCGACCGAATGCCCTTGGTACTTGAATATGTAATTAACTTACTTCGCGGCTGTTAGTGGTGTTTGCTTTTGTAGTTATGGTAAATAGATATATTGTTTTTAGAACTGTATTGATCAACGCTCAAAGAATAATAGTATCAAATCGTTGTGATCCTATTCCATGATCTGTAATTTTTACAATTCTATGCACTTAGCCAAGGCGTCACTGGATTGAAAACGAAACCAGCGTTGTTAATATACTCCGCATTTAGTTTTTTTTTTCATTTTTAAGTCAAATACCACATTATACTCAATCAACTAAGCAAATATCCATTTTAACTCAATTTCCCTTACAAAAGTATATTTGCTAACCCTGACATGAGCAATCAAATAGTAATACTTTTAGCGAATAGCCTATTAACTTTGATGGATAGATAATCGTTCTAAATAAAGTATAGATTAATACTCTAGTTAGTCGTCTATACTATCGGATGTTAGACAGTCATAGATAATGTGAATCCGCTTAATCCTACAAATGGATGGTGTATAACATTACAATTTTATGTATGCCGGGAAAAGTGGCGCTAGTATCGCATTTAAAACTTTGAATACCAACAAATTTGTTCGGAGAAATTTTAGTTCCGATTTTAATCACCGGCAGAAATAATTTTGTTGTGTTTTGGAAACGTTGACGTCATAATTCTTATCTGATGTGGTCAGGCAAAGGTAAACCTCTATTCAGCCAACTAGTAGTACAAAGAGATGATTTGATGTTAGTATATAAAGTACCTTGTTGTTTTATAGGTTAAATTGGCTATTAAAATAATAAATTATATGTAAGTATGTATGATTACTAATAACTATCAGGAAAAAAATATTTGTTGTTAAAATTATCTCAAATTGTAAATATTATTGTTTTGTTCACAATAACTTCCCACTTGCATTAAAATAATTATAGTTAATGCAGTAATTTATCAGTTTGAGACAGACTTATTACTATTTATTGTTTCGACACAAGCTAATATGTCTGCAACTTTGCAGTTTCTTTTATTGCCGTCTTTGACCTGTCACCTTCTAAAATTAGAAGAGGGATCTGTGCAAGCAAGACAAAGCACATCACTGCGTAGAGCCCTATCTCTTTTCCACATCTTGCTTTAGCAGCCTTTAGTTCACGGTAGAGGGCTGAATAATAAAACGTCAGTCAATGAGCCAAGATAAAGGCATAGATACAACAAATGTCTAAAAACGAAACTTTTTATTTCCGTTTTCCGTTGACTCGTTTTGAGATTTTCTTATTTTCTCAAATGTCAAATAAAAAAATAAACCTATCAATTTTAATAGCAACTTTAGTAGGTAGGTACCTACTTATATTGATAATAAGCACAAACTGTATTTTGATTATTGTGACGTGTATTCTACAGTTGATAATGTAGCGACAGAGACATAAAATTCAAAGTACGTTAGAACATTTTTATGTACCTACACGATTATTTGAGTAATCAAACGGATTGATTGATAAGGATTTTCTACAAAGCTTATTATGACTAACCAAGAGTTTCATGAATCGAGTTTCGAATGATGAAATTTTATGGAAATGGGTGTGGTTTTTTTAATTCCAATTTAATAGCGATTCGTTAGAAGTTCTGTTTTTTTTTAATAAGAAATACCTGGAATATTACATTTTGGGCATAGTCTTTAAAAAAGAACATATTTATTTACACATATTATAATTATTATACTTATGCCCTATTCTAGAAGCTATGTTAAGTACATAGCACAATTTTTTTTGAGGAAAATTAATATACGGTCTACTACGGGCAGAACATTGTTTGTTTCACAACAGACTCAGGTCTTCATAATCCGCAAATCAATTCAAAGATAGTGTTTATTATATGTAAACTTAACCTTATCAAAATGACTCCATGATTTCCTTTCCAAAAACATAATTAATCGATTTTTCCTTACGAGGCTTATATAGGACATTTTCCTATCGATAAGTCACGTGACTGTGACCTGTCATCACCTATCAACTATCAACGCTGAATATTATCTTTAAATATCATTTGGCTAGAGTTAATATTCAATTTACCGAAATACTTACTTACAAATTATTACAGTTAGTATACTCTATATTAAGGAAACTACTCAACAAGAGGTTTACTGAAATTGATAGGCTCTAAAATGCCTTTATCAAACCGTCTGTTTACCAGGGTCAGACAATGACCTTGGGGCTTGAGGCAACCGCATACATTTAACTTTAACCTCTCGCAATAACATTAATGTGTGTGTAAACAATAACACCCAAATTTCTGTACGTTCAGTGAAAAGTGATACAACTTACATAACTTTTTGATATGTTGTTTTAACGGTCAATTAATCAGAACAAAACTACATCATTTTTTGGTCCAATCGACGTCCTTGTAATGTTAAAATTACGCTAATTTTAATTAGCGACTAGCGAGCTAATTTCGGAGTAATGTTGAAAAAGTACTTCTTAAAATAGGGATGATCATTTTTTTTGTATAATAATGGATACGTATTTTTTAGTTTGTCACGCAAACATAAATTGACCAAATTACAGTGAATAAAACTTACGCGTGACGTCACGATTGTGTATAAATTTTACCATATCGTTACGTCACAAGCCCCCTCTCCTAAACTTTAAAACAGTAAATCTTAGTAAGGAAAAAATACGTGTCTAATACTTTTCAATTCTCTAACTGAGGGGCTAATGAGATTTTTTTCTTTTTATGTCGTCATCCCTATTTTCTTTTTACTTTTAAGTCTTTTATCGAGTTTCACGAGTATTATGTAGCTATGTAGCTCTGCTATTTTCTTTTATATCTACCTACGTAATCGGTTCATCCAGTCTAAACTTTTGAGGTAACAAACATAAACAGACAAATTGAGAATCTATTTCTAAATAGAATAAATGGTTTTTGTAAAAATTACACTAATACCTAGTGGTTTCTTAGGTTTACGCGAATGTTAGACATTGAAATGAAACTACTCTTACAGTCTGCACGTGACCATGATACCTGCAAAGGTGTCGAAACGTCGGGAACTAAAATCAAACATTAAACCGCGATAAAATCCGTAAAAGTAGTTTCATTTCAATTACACTAATACCATTCACATTTATTTCACATTCGCTCCACAAATTTCCTTGTCTCTCTAGTGGCAACTTATCACTACCATTATAATTATAAAGATAGCATTCGAAATATAGGTACCTACTTCTTTTGTTTATTTTTTTATTTGATTAGAAACTTCTTTTTTCCATTGTTTCGCGTTTAGTTTTACCTATCAAAAGATCAACTGTTGGGTCAAACGAGTAGCCCGTAAAACATTACGTTATCAAGCCTGTAGGCTACCTACAACGTCTGTATTTACCTAAAACATACTGTTGTCAAAGCAAATTTACTTAAATTATTACTTTTCTGATATTGTTGCTTACCTACCGATCGCGATGTTTTATACGTTTTTAAAATAGGAACAATAAGTACAAAGAGGTTTTACTACGCTCTTCCTTGCTTTGATTTTGAGCAAATGAAGATGAAGGATACTTAAATGTTTATTGTCAAAAATATAAATAACATTTAACTAAATACATATGATATTTTAGTCCCGCGTATTATGGCCCAACTGTAATAAGTTCAGCTGTACGCGTGACTAAAAACAATACACTGTGTAATAGAGAATAGACCAAATTGAAACGGAATTCTTAATTTGAAATAAGTAATAAAAAAAATGTATATGTGTACTAGGTGTCGCTCACGACTTTGCCCGCTCAGATGTCTATTAAAGCTGCAAAAAATATTGCTGCTGTAAAGTATTGTGTGTTAATTAATGCAAGGCGCCAGCTACCTTCATACCAAATTTGAGGCATCGTTTTACCAGGCATACTCGCATACTTTATAGTATTATACAGTGTGATACAGCATTATATACCTAATAAAGTGATAGTAATAACATTGATAGAATAGAACCAAAGTACTCAAACTATACAATAATTAACTATCTATATTCCAACAAATTTAAGGTTCTCGTAAATGAAAAAACAACGATTTCATTCAATATCCCTACCACTTCTTCTAAAAGCAAAAATTTGGCAATGTCGAAAATGAGACAACGTTCTACACGTCGCATACACGTCTCTTTCGCACAACGACTACACTGATACATTAAACAGAGTTGGTATTCCCCAGGAGGCCCATTTAGGTAAATACACCCACCTATCTATGTTATTAATGCTGTCATGTAAGCCTTGTACTTATATGTTTATGGCATGTGTTGCCAATCAATTATGAATGAAACTATACATACATATGCCTTCAGGTATCAAAGCAAACACAAAATCGATATATAAAATTCAAACTTAAAACAACGGATACCATATAAATGTTGCCAGCCTTCAAACAGATAAGCCGCTTATTTATAAGTGTATGTATTTTTTAGATAGGAACGTTATCGCTGTGACTAACGTTCGCAACGTTTACAGGTACAAATGTTAATTAGCCTTCGTTGTTATCATTTGGCTGTTAATTACTCGACTTTCGTGTGATATCATGAATTAGGACGTTCGAATATACAGACAATGTTTCCTATTACCATGTATATATACATACATTTATTTATAGATGTTCTTTCTGCTCAATCTCCTTATGACTTTACCTAATTAAAGAGCTATGGTTTCTGTGCAATTTTTTAAAATTAATTATTTCTATAAGATATTGAACATTTCGCTTTATCAACTAAAAATCAATTTTAGCAAAAAAATCAATTAACAAAAACAACGTTATCATCTCTACCAGGGACCAAATAAATCTATTGTAGAGACAAAACTTTAATCACATTTCTGATTGCAAAAAATATTTCATATTCTACGTTTACTACGTTTTTAATAAAACCAACAACAAAGTTTTATATCTATCTAACATTCGATGGGCCAATAGAGAGATAAGACCTACGCAAATATGTCGCAATAAAAACGTACTAAAATCAATAAAACAAAGTATATCACTGTTAATATTCTACTCACCACAAATATAGCTGTTATGCACAACAGCATATATTTTATACACTTCATTCCGACTTCTAGATTGTTCCGTGTCATTTTCGAAACACTGTTTACTCCTCGGTGTTCGCTATACGACTATCGGTATAGGACTGAAAATTTTCACTTGTTATCAATTGATAAGCGGCGTGCGGTCCGCGCGAGACTGACTGTTGGAAGCCGGCGGTAATGCGACGTTTTTCTTTCAGCCAATTAGCTTACGCTGTATAAAAGGTAATGTCATGGTCGTGGAACATGGGAAATAAAGGAAGTGGTACTATATTGTGTTGGTACTGGATCTAGCATTATAATTGCCAAACTTATTTGCCTTACTCGTCGCTTTTTGTCATTCTTCGAAATTATGTAAGTAACTAGTCACAAGAGTGAGCCGTTACAAAATTTAATCAAATAAAATTGTAGATAGTTAAATTAAGAATAATTTTCACACATTGCCGCCTGTATCGCAACACAAACAATTGTCATGAAAACAAATATCAGTTGTTTAGTAGGATTTAAAAAAAAACACTGACTAATATTTTAATTTTTGGTTCCGTAAAGTTTAAAAAATTGCTTCAAAAAATTTGCTGGATTTGATTTGGCTAGAAAAAGCTATAAAGTATATCTTGTTTCAAAATTTACGGTTAAGTTGATCGTTATCGCATAACTATAACACTCCCGAGTACCCTGAGTAGCACTTCCATCTACACTCCTCTGCTTCGTTGTGGCAAATATAACGTCATAGTGGGTAATATGGTACTGTTTGTGGTTTGAAGTTAGTTTAAACTATGTTCGGAAGGCGAGGAATACTGTTTTATAATGTGTCCTTCTTGTTAATTCTCAAGGTCACGTAATGTGGCTTTTAAGACTTTATAGGATTAGGAATATTCTTATGATACTAATGTTTACGATGTAAGCTTGTTATGTTTTGTTCGAATTTGTTTAGAAGGTGTCTTCTAATAGTTAATGATATTATTATTTATATTTTAATCGGCTTTACTTCTCTCCTCTTAACACCACAAGGTAGCAGGTCAATAGAATATATTTTCATAAGAAAAAAATAAGAGGCAAAAGTAAAGTTAACAATCCAGTAGGCAGTAGTGGCTTTTGGAATTTTGGAAATACTCTTAGTTTTGATGTTAATTTTCATTTAGATGGAACTTACGCCTTCTTTATAAATCTTTTTATTGTTACGATTTAAATATGCCTTGGATATTTTACTATTATGAGTTGAAATAAAAACAACAATAACTGAGTGACTTTTATATTAAGCGCTCTAAAAGATTTGCTTTCAGTGAACTACTAGCGCCATCTAGTAATATTCCTACGCATTATTTTAAGTTTTGATTTTGTAGTTTTAATCGGTC
Source organism: Trichoplusia ni (assembly GCF_003590095.1). Lineage (NCBI taxonomy): Eukaryota > Metazoa > Arthropoda > Insecta > Lepidoptera > Noctuidae > Trichoplusia > Trichoplusia ni. The sequence goes on from NC_039499.1 coordinate 4,269,560, forward strand.
TAAGCAAGAGTGATAAGATTTAAATTTTCGTCTGCCTTTTAGATCCCGGCAAACTTTAGATTCAAATATAGTGGTATCTAGAACCAAAAGCACCATAGAAAAATCTCTCTTGTTTCATGCTACAAATTCACAATTTTAAAAACTGAACCTCTTCAAGATTTGAGAGAGAGAATTTGACTAAATCTTCGTCCTTCTAAGTCCTTACCAACTGTCAAGTGTCACATACCTCTACAAGATGCAGGAGTATACAAACTAGATTGTGACTGCGGCCTCTCTTATATCGGTCAAACTAAACGAAGCATAGGGACCCGCGTAAAAGAACACATAGCTGACGTCAAACACCGCCGCTCAACGAAGTCTGCAGTCGCCGAACATGCTGAAGGCTCCAACCATTATATTAGATTTGATCAACCACAGATCCTCGCTAAAGAATCCAAATTCCTACCTAGGATGTTTCGCGAGGCTATTGAGATTAAAAAACACCCTAATTTCAATAGAGAAGATGGCTGGAAGATATCACCTACTTGGGACCCAATAATACAAAAACTCAAAGCTAAACCCAAGAGCAGCGCTGCAAGACATCACGACACAGTGAGCTCATAGTGCGTAGGCCGGACCACAAATAATTAATTAAAATATGAAGGTAGAACGAGCAACATCTCCTGTCAAGACGAACACCATCTCAGTCTGCCCGTGACCATGATACCTGCAAAGGTGTCATGGTCACGGGCAAACGGGTAAAAGTAGTTTCATTTCAATATCTTATTCGTTATTTATTTTTCCACTTCAGAAGAAACCTTAATCTTAGGACTAGGCTCCAAACCTTTGAAACTGAAAACACTTCACGTTAATTACTTTAAAATGTTTATTTATTACCACAAACAAGAAGCTTAACTAAATAAAATAAATAGGTGACAACAGGGGATTTAACAAAATTAAATGAGTAGCAAAGAACAACAACAATATTCCAAATTCAAATAAAAATTTTCGCGACATTATGACACTGAGTATAAAGTTTCTCTAGCACTGTTAAATAGAATGTAGAGACAAAAAAGTCACTTTACAAAGAATTCTCCAATATGGTCGTAAATAAAGTCATAATTCATATTTTAATAAACAAGATGCAAAAGCTTGTGTCTTGGCTTTCTCGGTTGTAAAAAAAACAGCGATGATAATCATCCAGGGCCCCGATTCTGCTATTTTACAATGTCCGATGAATGAATGACAATTGGATTAAATTTGAAATTATTCCTATTCTCTTAAGAATTTTGCCAAAACAATAATTAAAAGTTAATTGTATTGACCTTGAGTGTACCGTCCCGCACTGAATTTACAATTATTGTGTAGAAAAAAGCTCAATAGAATACGAAAATTGTCATTTTAAGCCAAATTTCATTCATTCATCGGCCCTGTAAACAGCAGAATTGGGGCCCTGTAATATAGTTACTCAATGTTACTATAATAGGCAATATAATATTAAGTTAAAAAATGCAGATATCTCGTTGACGTTCTTTGAGCTATCAGAAAAAAAAAACAAATGCTTTAAAATACAGTACTACTTAAAGTAGTAAAAATACCTACTTATTTATATTAATGACTTATTTGTATTTACAATAACTCATATTAATAATTAAGTGGAAATAAGGTTTCTAGTAATAAACATTCATACTTTAGTGACGAGACAACACAGGAATAAGTATTAAGATTTAACAAAGCAATATTGAATAATAATTTACTATATTATCAACTAATACTAATGGCAACATATTTTTTTGGCAAACAGCAATAATGTAAGGAAGTAAAAGTGTTTAGGATTTTGAATATTTTAGAATATAGATTATTATTCTAATTTTTATTTGCAATTTAATTTTGTCTATAACAGGGCCAAATTCATTGTATCCAATTATAAACGAATCTCTATATATAATTTTAAAAAAATGTCTGCTATAATAAAACGAAAGAAAATAAAACACACTTCAATTTCTATAAATGCGTACATAAAAGTTTAAAGAATAAAATAATAAATACGATTTTAATATCTTATTTTGTTCTCTCAAAATCTCGTATATTGCACATACCACAGCTTACAAGAATTATTTTAAATTAGGAATAAATTGTGTCTTAAGGATAAGCACCACGCTCGTCTCTGGATATTTTTGCCATCCATAAGGCTCCGGCCACCGCCAAACCCTGAAAAAAAGAACATGGATGTATAATAAAGTAAGCACAATTTTTTTTAAACTGTCAAGTGCTAGTCGGGCACGCAACACTGAATTTTACTAACTGATTTGTAATCGGAATAACTTTGGCATGTCTTGTATTTTTTAGATTTCGTTGTTATAGCGGCAACAGAAATGTCTATAATCTGTGAAAAAAACAAAAGTCCAGGGCTCTTGTAATCTCTAATTTTGCTATTTACAATGGCCGATGAATGAATGGCAATTTGATTAAATTTGAAACTTTTAATATTCTTTTAAGAATTTGCCAACACAATAAATGGAAATTCATTTTATTTAATTAAATTCATTTTAAATACGAATAGTGGCAATTTAATCCAATTACCATTCATTGAAAATAGCAGAATTGAGGCCCTGGAATCATGGCTGATGCGATATAGCCTGGTGACGGACAGGTAATAGGTTTCCGGTTTTACCCTTTGCCTAGGAAACCTAAAAAAATACGAACCTTTTATCTTTGTAAAAAGTAACTTCCTAATTAACCTTGGTCACGTGTTTTGCTTTAATGACTCGAGCAATCAAGCTCTATAAGTACATTTGTAATTACAATGATATCAATGTAACATTTTATTGCTCCTGAATAGGCACAGCTCACTTATATAATGAATTTTAATTGTTATACGCATTAACTTATTGATAATAATTTCGAGGCACGCGGTTATTGTATCCAAAAAAACCTATCTCTATTTGACTGGCCTGTTGGTCTAGTGATTAGTGGTTCACACTGCTGTAAAAGTCGAAATATATAAGTACTTATGTTTATCCTTTATCTATCAGTCATAATCTTAGCTTTGCTTAGTTTGAGACTAGATGGCGCTGTGCGAAACTTGTGGAATATTATAATGTTATAATAAGAGTTAAAAACTAAGAAACGTTCTCGCTTATGATAATTTTGTAAATACATGTAAACTATGGGTATAATCGGGAAGTTACCTTAAAGCACAAAAGCGGTGTGGATAAAATAGGTAGGGTTTGTTTTAAACATGTAGAGAATTAGTGGTGGAGAAAAGAGGAATCTAAACACTTCTACAACGAATGACTCCAAGCCAATATATGATTATAAAGATACTAACATTCAATTGTACTGTTTTCTCACCTGCATTAAAACTAAGAAGATACCAGCGACGCCGATCCCAGAAGCGTGTTTCCTAACCCAGTTGCCGAAGGACTCTGCACAGCCAGTGGGGTAAGCTGTAGTCACGGTGCAGTTGAAGGTAGTCACGGTTCCGTACACGTGGCTGCAGCAGCTGACAGGCAAACCCTTGGAAGTCTCCGTGTTGAGGGGTTGCAGCCATTCGCTGGCATTCACCACACCACAACATTCAAACTGGAAAAGGGATGGGAGTTTTACGTAGATTAAATATGTAGTGTATTCAGTATCAAAAAGCCGACGTTTTGCGCAACATACGATTCAGGTGTGTCCGTTAAGACTGGGCGTCGACCTCAATGTGTCAGAGAAGAGAATGGCTGAGCAAAACATATGAATTCTCTGGACACAATAATCGCACCCTAAAAATCATAAAGTCAACGACTGGTAATCAAAAAATAAAATCAAAGGTCTATCGGGTTTCATCCAGCTTTAGAAAAAAAACTTTGTGACATTTCAAAATGATACATTAGAAGATAGAAAAAAAGTATAAAGTGATTTTAACATTTTAGGTCCTAAAAAATGAGTTAGGTATAACGTAATCCGAAAAACAATATTAAGTAAACCATGTCATTAAAATAAAATTGCGTGCGTAGATAAATGGCAATGAAATAACTCATGTTGCGTGCTTTGAGGGTCATGAGTGATGAGATAGCACTTAGCCATGTAGTTATTAGAGTTTACTAAGTGAAGGCTTGGCTGTAGACACATTGAGTGTTCCACTGCTAACTATGGTTATCTTATTTGAAGACAAACACGCCCTTTTCAGCCTCGATCGTTAAAACATGACAGATTAGCTAGAACCCCGATGTTGTGAGAATTTTAAGAGGGAAACAGAAAATAAAAAATTGGATATATAGACGTAGAGAAAGTCCGATAGCCGAGTGGTATAATCACCACCCCAAACCCACTGTGCGCAACGTGTCGCGGGTTCAATCCCAATGTAGGACAGGCATTTGCATTGAGCACCAGCACGTGTGATCCACGAACGCTTGTTCTGAGTCTAGGTGTATTTGACTTGACACAAGGATTGATATAACATTAATGAGGGAGTAGGTACTCTTCAATCTAATAAATCAGTTTACAAAAACCTTCTTCAAAGTCCTAAGCATGGCAACAGGAAAATTTTATTACTCATATGCCCATAAAAATATTCATACTTCAGATAACAAATATGAGCCATACAAGATAAACAGTCACAATTGGATCCATTCGGTAATAGGTAGTTCCCCAGTAACTAATCATGGAAGTTATCACGAATGGACTGCAATTGTCTCTTGTCACGACCTTTATCTTCAAATGGTCTCATCTAGTAAAGTTAGCTAAACTGTCTAAACAAATAGGCTATTTTTAGATTGTCAAGTTTCAATTAGCAGAAATTCTTTTGATGATAATGTTTGTTTAGTAATTTAATTCTTGTGCAACATTAACTAAGTCTTCATTTATTGTAAGTTAATTGTCATTAAGAAACTTCCAAACTTTTAAAATGACGAGCCTTCAAAAAGTCAATCGTCTCAATATATCGGACATTTTAGTATCGTCCAGGAATGTTGAGGAAGTCGTTTTAAGAGTGCTCTTATTATAATAACAGGGCAAGAAATTACAGAAGCCTTTTGCCTAAGCCAAATTCAATGCTCCTGTTGGTAGAAGATGTCCTAAGTCTTTCATTATACCTTCTTCCATGTTATTCCAAACCTGCACTTATCCTACCTATACTGCCTCTTCTATCATCGAATTCCCGTTTCAAACGTTACCCTACACCTGTGTGGTCTACATGCAACAAAGAGTACAGTAACATGCTATGTTACCACTTTAAAGCCCAAAACACTTACATCTTCTTGCACTTGATCCCAAAGCTTGGTGATTTCGATGCTCTTGTCAGGTCCGTACAGCACCATGGTGGAGGTCAGCTGTTTCTGAACCAACGCCACGGTGTTACCCCTTAGAGCATACCCAGCTATACAGGCGGACAGCTGGAAGATGAAGATCAGGACCATAGCTCCGGCAAACTGGAAAATAGAAATTTATATTATAAGTAGAAGAAAAAGGTTTGAAACGTAACTAATTAAATTAAATGAAGTTTTTGGATTCTTTTCAAATTGAATTTTGGTATTTTAGATATTTAGGAATAATTAAAAAAGTGATTCAACAGTGCGTAGTTCTTTTGTAATGAATAATAATCAGGTTTAGTATCTCTTAAAGGTGTTGGAAGATTTGATGCTCTCCAAACGCATACATTCGTAATTTCAACATACCACATAGTTTTCAGTAAAATGTTAAAAGCATTTATAAATATCACTTAACGATGACTAAACGTTAAATAACAATTCCTATTTTAGGCAACTCATGCAATATAGGACAGCAGTTTACGACATGACAAAGATAACAATCTAACAACGTGCAATAGACGAGTTAATTAAACGATACAACATGATAGCATGTTATTTGATGTTTTTCTTTAGTTTGTGACAGAAGAATAAAGGGGGCTCTCTTGTATTGCATGACCAGGTTTTATTCATCAATAATATTTGCTTGGATATCATCACTTTTCTTTGTGTTAAAATATAACCACAGTGATATATCCCTACTAATATTATAAATGCGAAAGTAACTCTGTCTGTCTGTTATCACGTCTAAATCACTGAACTGATTTTAATGAAATTTTGGTACAGATATAGAGTTGACCTTGAGAAAGAACACACCTTGATAGTATTTATCCCGGACTTTTGAAGAGTTCTCTTGGAAACGCGATATAACCGACATCGACGCGGGCGAAGCCGACATTTTTCGAAAAGCGAAAGATGCTTTTAATTCTTGCGATAAGAAAATAGAAGAAACAACTTTACTATTATTTGCTACCATGTTGAATACATCTAAATCCCATACGTGTGCAAAAACTAAACCATAGGCGAAGGTGAAGGTCAGCTGTAAAGTGCATGTTACCGCTTCACAAACAAACGGCTAGATCAATTTTAATGACATTGTGTGCTGAGTTCACCGTTGATTGACACAAAGGCCACTTCTTACCCGACTGCTTTAAGCAGGGTTATATTTATGCAGCTATAACCAACAGACATTCATGTGAGTAAAGCCGCGGTAGATAATTATAAAATATTTTACGGGAACAAGGATTTTATTCTACAAGATGAGTTCCGATGTTCATTTATTCTGGGTTAGACTTTATAATTTGTTGTTAGCCGGCAATTATACTTGGAGATACTTGTACTTGTGAAGTGAGTTATTCTCTTATAATACTTAGTAGAGTTTTAAATCAAAACTTTTTGATTACTCATCCACAAATACACTTGCTTTCTTACACAAATATGACACTACAAATATTTATACAATTATTTATCAAAGTACCGTTGAAGCATTGCAAATAAATTCAATGCGGTGACCGTGAATATATTATAACAAGGTGTTCGCGCTTGTTACAGAAACGCCTTTTCAGTTCACTATTGCTCTTTGCAACCAGTAACATTATCAATATAAAAACCGTTGGACAACTCAATAGAAAATTTGCATACGTTTGTTAGAAGTTAATAATAACTATGTATGATTGCTATGTGTTAAAGTGCACGTTACAGGCCCTCTTTTCCCGTTAATTTTGGTCCACCATTCCTTACACATTGAGATCTTTCGATAAAAAGAAATTTTTTTTCCTGAAAGTAGGATATAATATTTGACATGAGAATTTTGAAAACGCTAGAGTCGACATTCCTTTCCCTTTGTCTTTTAAAGTTCATATATTTCTTGAGGATAAATGTAGAAACTATTGCAGAGTTATTCTTCGACTGCCCTTTCAAACTCATGAGGCTCTAACTGCTTCAGATTTGCAACCACATAGATGAGATATTATTCACCCATTACTGTACCGACATTCAGTCATATCCCGGTTAATTCGATATAATCCGTTATACTATACTTATTTCTATTTAAATTCTTACGTATCTAAATAACCATCCTCCGACTTCTTATAGTCTCATAATTATTTTAATAAACGCGTGCAGACAAATATGAGAAACTGCGCCCTTGAGTGATACGACAATATCAGATGATAACGTTGAATTTAAATGTTTGAAACAACTGAACTAATAATAGCAGACGTTTAATGTTCTGTCACTATGATACACTACAACGTCACCAGTGTAAACAGCTGAAAACGTTTTGCTTAAGATGAAGGTTCTGTGTAAGGTTTAATGAAAAGATAAGACTACACAAACAGAATGATACTTCTCTCTCTTGCGAAAAATTGTGAAACAAACCTGTTAAGAACTTATTTAACAGAAGTGGGAAATACTTAACTAAGTGACGTAGTTAAATGTATTTGTCTATTTCCTTTTGACAATGACAGAAAGGATGATAAGAGAAAATTGTGAAATAAATCTGTAATGCCAACTACAATCTGTATGAATGACGCTCAGCTACTTGTATTTTACGTACAATAATGTCTATTTGAATATTTCCAATTGACAGAAACATACACGGCAAATTAAATGATTGATTCCTCCCAGTTTAATTTATGCAGAAGGGAGTGTCAGGCTACTGTTGTACTGGCTGATTATTACTGACCAGATCCTACGCATGTTCCACCGGGCCGCGATAGCACTCTTGGACAATCCTGCTGGCCCGGCAGCCATCAGCTTTAATTGGCTCCACAGAGCTTTCTGACTTGTTTATAACAAGACTCCTCTTTTTTCTTTTTTTTTTGGTAAGACGCGGGGTCCTCATTGACATCCACGCCCTCCGAGGAGGATATTTATGGCAAGACTCCTACGAGCTACATTACAATATGCGTCGTTAGCAAATACCAAGTACTCGTAAATGGAAGTTTTAGTTTAAGTACTGCGTCTCATATAATATAATAAATTGTGGAATCTACTTGAAATATCTCATAAGTAACACATGTAACTTTTAGTGTTATCTCTGAATCATCTATCAATCAATCGTAAATGGATTATATTTGACATTGGACGACTCATATATGACTTGAATATACAGCATGTGTGAATACTGATAATGAAAGTCTGGGTATTCCTCTCAGGCACAACAGTTAAGATACTAGTCGAATCAAAGATGGCTAAGACTGATGATTTACCAAAAATAATTACAACAATATTGTCTTTAGATTTAATTAACGTGACAGTAGCCATTTTTTTACGTATAATGACTATTTAAACTTGTCACCCAAAAGATCTTTAATATGACTGTGCAAAAGTCGTTTTGGCGTTTAAATAAGATTATTACATTATTTGTTTTTCTTATTAAGTGTGTTTTACATTTAATTAATTGAAATATTACGCAGACCATCGTTTGTGGAGTCCGCTAGTTAAGTATATATATATATATATTTATACTATCAAAAAAGTAGTATAAGCCACCTATTCTAATCCTGTCTTTACAAAATTCTCGGAGCGGTATAGTGACCTATTCTACGTTAAGGTATCGTAGAATAGGTCACTATATCTACAACTGTCAGACATGCCCTGCGATTGTAAGTAAACAAAGATAATCTAGATAAATATGCTGATGATTCAAGACCTGATAAGAGATTACAAACCTCGTTTTTTGTAAAAAGTCCCTACATGTTTTGGTTTTAACTATCCAACTGGAATGAAAAATTATTGGTCTATCACAAAATAGCAATATGCAGTTTATAGTTGTATCAATAGGTTTAAGTTTCGATTATTTTTATGTTAGAAACGAAAAGAAATACTTGAGTCAAGATATGTGTTTTTTCATTACATTTTTACACAGCTTTTTAACTAAGCAAGTTAAATTGCATCCCAACATTAAAAAAACAACGCTGATCGGTCTCGGAAATGAATGAGATAATAACATCGAAGACCAACCTTGTAATTTACTTCCTCATACCAAAAACCAAATTCTCTTAAAGCAATTAATGAAACCTCAAATTACAAAACTAATCAGACTATAAACATTCGCTATCTCTGAAGATGAAGAGCTGTAATCTATAACTGACTGACATTCTGGCATTATAGTTTCTTAGCTCGTATTCAGGGCACCGGCACAGATTACTAAACGGTTACTACGTAACCCGGTACTGACAAAACTATGTGATCTAATTCTGTTCGTCCAGGCCTGCGACGGATATTTAACGTCTAAAATGGTCTTATAACGACTTGTAACGTCGAACAGTGATGTAATTTGCCTCAAGAAGCGACGCCATGATAATTGTTTACATTCTAGTGACGTCTTTGCATGTTAGATATTAGCACTACAGTGATAAAGAATAGAAGACAAGTATTCGTTTTGTTATGTAGAAAGGAATAAATAAACTAATTAATAGCTGTAACTTGTTAGTTTTGTTTGACTCGGGAATTTTATTTTTATAAGTATATGGAGAAAATAAATATCGTCGTATATTAGACCATTTACGTTCCATAAAAGGACTAATAAATTATTAAGTATGCACTTACTTCACTTGCATGAAACTAAAGTAAACAATATAGTTATATTATACTTTATCAAATGGTTATTAGTCATTGCCTTGATATTGATAGAACTTACAATCTTCCTACATGAGTTATTAATTAATGGCTCCAATTAACATCAGTGAATCGGAACTCATTACATCAGAACAATACGCGCACAAGATCAATGATAACAGACTCAGGGTCACAATACATAATAACTTATATAAAGGGCTACTTACCACCATGTTCATCATGTAATTCTCCATGAAGGCTCCATAGAACCCGAAGAATGATATCAGGAATATAATAACACCAGTCGCGATGCAGAAGGCTGGCAGAGAGAAAAATCTGTCCGATAGGAACGGGTGGTATCCATTGTAAGCGGACTGGACTGACCCACCGACCGACAGAATTATAATACCAGTGATCTGTAAACATTACACAACTGAGCATGATACTGTGACAGGCAAGAAGTAAAGATACACACTACATATTACACACTACTTACCAGAAAAAGAAAATTGACTGTCACTAATATATATTTCACAGTTGTAAACAGTTTGGACCACATTTTGCTATAATATATTCGTGACGCTCCACGGGCGCTCGCGTGACAACTTCCACCGTTGTAGATTTAACTGGCAACAGATATTTTTATCACTGTAGGTAGGTATTAATCTTGATAAGGAAAACAAGCGCATTTATCTCATCGAAGGCGAACGTTTGCTCTCATGCACGATAATAATATACTCTTATTTAAATCTCCGTCATTCACTTTTTAATACACCTAATTTTACACTCTATATTTTGATATATTTTTTTGGAACAGAGCGGACACAATAGCTTCGCGTGGAATATAGAGGCGATATGACAAAATGTGTTAATTTTAACCTGCGTTCGTAGTTATACTTGAAACTGCAAAGTTGGTACTTACAGGTGGTGATAAGAAAACACATGCAGCATTTTACAATTTAATTTCCATTATAATCTGAATGTTATTCATGAAAGTGTCTGTAGATGGCGGTAGGAGGTTGTACTGTTATGTTGAACTCAGTCAGTGGAAAATTGTTGTGACGTGAGTTCTGCGAGGTTTAAACGATGACGTAGTTAAACTGAAGGGGCTGTAAATTTCTTCTGGTGACCTAACCTTTGGATGAAGACATTCATTTATTGCTAATACGTTAATTCCACTAATGCCTTGAAAATAAAGTTTTGTTTTTATTTTTTAACTATATACTTAAACAGTGAATAGGACCAATTCTTAGTATTGCAAAACTATATCATTTTACTTTCATATCAAAGCAGATGTTAAAGGTTAAGACAACCAACACAATTGGAGAAAAATAAACAAACAATTGTTCACAACACTTTACTTATAGTACGATTGCTAACAATTAACAACAAATTAAACAACAATGTATGATATCGGTGGGTTATTTAGGACTCCAGCTCCACTTCTGAGAACTTGGCGCGATACGCCAAGTATCCTCCCATTGACGTCAAGAGTATCTGAAAAAATAAGTAAAACGTTGTATTCGTCAACATTATTAGCCCATATTCATCCACTGCTAGACATGGGCGTCCCCAATTGCACGCCATCGAGAGCTATCTTCGGCTGCTCGCATCCAATCTTGCGCACTTACATTAAACACATTGATATATTAGGGGTTTTTAATATATCAATGATTAAACATGTATATTTGAGTGACTTAGATCAGTCAGTCAGTTGAAGTAGTGTGGAATGATTGCAGTTATGGAAGAGTTGCAGAGAAGAAGTGTGCTGCTCCGCTTAACTAACTACAATCATATTTTGAAAACGTGTTGGAACTATCCTTGTTATATATAAGATCGTGTTAATGCTAAAGGGCTGCTTTCACGCGACACCATTTTTTTGGAAGCTAGAGCTAAGTTCTCAGAGTTTTAGCCAGACAGTCGGCAAAGTTTAAATACAGCCCAAGTGAATTGCAAACACAAAACATGGAGTTTCTTTATGTTTATTTTTGTCAGTAGACGTGACGACACAATGTATGAAGGGTCACGGCCAATGGTCAGGTGTCGCGACGCCAATTAACTCAATTTTATATTGACGCTATATGACGCGTGCAATACAAAGAATCTTATGTCGAAAAACAAATTTCAAACACTAAATACTCCAATCCTTATTTAATTCCTTTCATTTATTTGATCCTGGTTTTAAGACTAGTCAATGCACACTTTGACCAACAAATTTTAAAATTCCTTGTGTTCTAATGTAAGGAATAAGTAGTTAGGTTTGGCCACTGTCAGCTCTTGGGTCTTGGTCTACTAAACGGCGAACTATTCATGATTAAAGCGACTTAGTAACAATCTTCGTATCATTCATTCTTTACATAAAGACACAATTTATTCAGAGAACTCCAAGAACTCGCGGAATGACAGAAATTTTAAACATGGGAATCGTAAATAGTAAGGATTTCATATCTAGGAGAAAAGTGGATGAAGCAACAAGCAATTCCAGGAGGAGCAATGATGGGCATTTATTTATTTATTTATTTTAATCAATTACAACGGTGAAAAACCAATTACAGCAATTAAAAAATATACATTATACAAATTTAAACATTAAACAAATTAGAATATAAATAAAAAAAACATAAAAACAAAACACTTTCATAAATTTATCTCACAGTACTTCAGGCATACCGACAAAATCTTCGGCCATACATCCGCAAACAGATCAGCTGTTGGATTAAGATCCAAGAGATTATTAAGCACAGCTAGAGTGCGTGGGATTGGCGACTTAGCACGTGCCACCGTACGACATGCAGGCACGGCAAAGAGTCTGTGCTTTTTGCCCCTGCAGTATTTATCTGGGACATAAAAGCGCGCCAGCTCCTTTAGCAGATCAGGAGCATCGATAGTACCACGGAGTGTCTTACAAGCTATTGCAAGCTGATCTCGTGCTCGCCTTACGTTCAGCGAGTTATAACCGAGGCAGCCCAGTAGGAATTTAGTCGGATAGAGATATGGATAGTACCCGTATTCTTGCTTATATAGGTGCCTAAGGAAGGCCTTTTGGACTTTTTCTAATAAAAGTGCATAGGTACTTTCATGTGGATTCCACACACACGAGCTGGTTTCCAGCTTACTGCGTACGAGTGCATTGAAAACTATTTTCTTAGAATGATCAGTACGAAAATCACGGCAGTTGCGAAGAACAAAGCCTAACCTTTGGTAGGATTGTTTAGCTACCGAGACCATATGATCGTGGAAGGTAAGCTTTCGATCAAATGTGACTCCCAGGTCTTTCATGGCTGTAGACTTCGTGATAGCAGTATTGTTTAAATGATATTCAAAGTTAACTGGGTGCCTTATTCGCCCGAATGTCATAGCGAAGCATTTGGAAGGATTAAACTCCATCTCGTTGTCAACGCTCCACTTGTAAATTGCATCGATATCTTGCTGTAGTGCGAAACTATCGCGTTCTGATTTAATTTCCAAGTACAGTTTCAAGTCATCAGCGTATAAGAGGCATCTTGCATGAACCAGGACTTGGGGCAGATCGTTGATCATAATAAGAAATAAAAGAGGCCCCAGGATGGAACCTTGACTCACACCGGAACGTGTGTTATAGGTGTCTGACACGTACGCACCTAGCCTAACAAACTGTTGTCGATCACGTAAATAATCTGCAAACAGGCGGAGGAGAGATGGTGAAAAACCTATTTTGCTAAGCTTCCTTAGTAGCGCGTCATTGTTAACCCTATCAAATGCCTTCCGGAAGTCGAAGTACAGTACGTCTACTTGACGTCCGCGATCTAAACTAGACGAGATATAGTCAACAAGTGTCAGAAGATTTGTGTCAACAGACCTTTTACTTCTGAAACCATGCTGCTCGTTACAAAGATACTTATTCATTTGTTCGTATATGCCATTGTGGAGGATGTTTTCGAAGACCTTGGCTGGGGAGGATAAAATAGCGATTGGGCGGTATTCTTCGACGCAACTTTTGTTTTTGGTTTTAGGGATAGGTGTTACTCTAGAGACTTTCCATTCAGAGGGATATGTACCAGTCTGTAAGGCTAAATTAAAAATGTGGCAAAGAGGATCACTCAAAATATATTTTAGGTCTTTAACTATAAAGGGAGGGATGTTGTCCGGGCCAGTAGAACTGTTGGATTTAAGCTTGTTTATGCCTTTAATAATGTCTGCAGGGCACAATGGGGGTATGTTAATGTAATTGCTGTTAGAGGAACGGTCAGATATACCAACATGATCAGCATTAAGTTGCGGATCATCAGACAGAAAAACAGACGCGAAAAAATCAGCAAAAGCGCTTGCCGCTTTGGCACCCGCAAAAGATGAACCCTTATATGTTACATTACATGTGTATCAGGCTAACTTATTGCCTATGCATATCAGAATTATCAGAAGATTACATATTAAAACAGTCGCTGGAATCTAGACCTGCAACTATGTGCATAATAATTCAATCTTTGAAACCCTAGTTCACATAAATACCCTTTAATAAAAACCTTTGTTAAGTCCTAGCTACCGCATTAGGTTAAGTAACCTGTAATGGTAGATTAGTGTGATTATTAAATAAATAAAATAAATAAATAAATAAATGGAAGGAAGTGGTACTCGGACTACGCGTGTATTACTGGGATAAATTATCAATCTTAGCTTTTTCACTGCCTGATTGCTTTTTGGCCTGTATATTTCTAAAAATTCGGTAGTATAAACTGTATGAAGTGTTATTATCTAATTTTAATTTTATCAAATTTATCATTGATACTGACTCATGATCGATGGATAGTCCTGAACTCCTTCGTACTAATGTCAGTTCTTCCCTTCAACGACAGTGAAGACTATTTTTTCTTGTCATTGCTTACCATGATGACAACATCATGGTAAGTGACGCATCTTAAAACAGCAGAGGTACTAACATAACTGACCTGCACACAAGTGGCGACAATGGCGACGACACCTAGAACATGGGCGTTGTATGCGAGCCACTCGCCTAGTACGCTAGCGCAGCCTGTGACGTAAGCGTTGCCGATCTCACAGGTGAAGGGGGATAAAGTCCCGTAGTCCATGTGGCAGCAGCTCACTGGTAGCTTATCCATGACCCAGTCAGGACGGCCCACCACGCCGCAGCATTCGTACTGGACGAATTGACGTAAAAAAATACGTTACGGTTTTTAAGAAGTCAAAATGTAACTTTGGAAAATAGAAACGACCCTTTTTACGCCCCACTGGGCTGGGCACCGACCTTTTTCCATGTGGGAAAGGCCTGGGCATTGATCTCCTTGCTTACTTGGGGCTGGTACTAAATAATTTATTTACCATACTCACAATAGCCCTAAAATTATTAAAAGCAAGTAAAGAATTGTGGTTTAAATTGTAAGGAACCAGTTGAAAAAAAAATTGAGGCAATTTAAGAGAGTTTACTGAATGTACAGTTTACGAGGTTGAATTTCCTAAAACTAATTGAATAAAAAAGCTACCATTTTGGTAGAATCTATTTTGAAAGGTCATTAAGGCTTACTTCCATCTGCATATCGTCCCACAGTTTCGTGATATCGAGCCTCTCGTTGTACAGGTTGAGGCTGGCCACCATCGATGGCCTGATCTCCTTGACAGCATCGTTGCTCAGCGAGAAGGCGGCTATGGCTATCGCGATCTCGAAGACCAACGTCACCAGAAGCAGCACCACATACTGAAATATTGACTGGACTTATAATTTTTTGAGGGCTTTTACTCCGTTACAAGTTATTCCGATTTCAAATCCAGATTCCTATACTTGTGAAAAGGCTAAATGCGTATAAGACGTAAACTTAAATGTTGTCAGTACATAGAGTTCCAATTTATATTTAATAGAAAGTACATTATGAATGAAGACCGGTTAGCCCGGTCTTGACCGGACACCTAGATTTTCAAACCTGTACAAACCTAATCAGAGAGTTCACAGAGTTCTCACTTCTCAGAGTGCACAGAGTTCCACCGAAATAATTAGAAAAAGGGTTAAGACTAAATAGAAATACTAGCAAAAACACTCACCCCAGCAACAAAATAGAAGTGTTGTGATATAGCTGCGTAGAACCCGAGCACGGAACCAAACAATATGATAGCTCCGGTCGCCACTACGAATTTAGACAGAGCGAAGAACCGCCCGGTGATCAGCACCTCCCAGTTCTTGTACTCCACCAGCACGGCGATGCCGACGAAGAATAATAGAAGTCCTGTTAGCTGGAAGTAAAACCTTTTTTAAAGCAACTGAAATTGTACACAACTGTAAAGGATAGATAGATGAGATGTAGAGATGAAGTGTAGACACTATTATATTAAGTGACGTCCTAGTTCTAAATTCTTTTGAAGGATTTTATTTTATGTTAATAATATCTACTCGTCCATACCCCAAATTATGGACTGAAACCATAGGAGTGCCTGGCCCATTACACAAGGGAAGAAACAATTGTAACTACTGCAGTGACGAGACGGAAAGGACTCTCGAAATACTTATTTCTTGGGTAAAACAATGAATGCCAAATTTGCTACTAGTAATTTAAAGTTTATCACGAATCATCTGGTCCAATTGTCACTATGTTACTCACAATTCATTATTTTAATGTCACAATTAAGAGTAATTGCAGTTGTGGGCCCAAGATGAGGCACTTATCCGTACAGAGTGCCAAATCGTTCCAAAACTGCGAAAGTCAACTTTAAGACTTTTTAGGGGACCAGAATAAAAAAACCAATAAAAACAATGAGACTCTTTGCCAACTTGGATACATCAAGGCAACAATAAATATTATATGTACATTAGTCCACGTAATCCAAATAAGCTTTCGAAATCCTTTCTATCTTTAATCAATAGCGTATCATCAAAGTTGTGAGTCACACAGTCATCGTCACAGCTTCTATCTGTAGGTAGTATTAGGCATAAACACCTGTGCAACTTAGTTTTATACCAATACTAGCCGTTGCCCGCAGGCCCGCCCGCTACAAATATAAACCCACGGAACATATAATCGAGATAAAGACACCTGCGTTAATCCTGGTTATTAACTATCTGTGTAGGGTAGGTGTAGGAACGGAGAGGGTCAAACATCCATACACACAAACTTTCGCTTTTATTATATTAGTAGGATTTTACATAAACCTATATACCTAATTATTAAAATAATAAAAATACTATAGAACAATGTATACACAGTGCAAAAGGACAACTAAAACATAATTCAGTCGGCATCTAACTATGTAGCTTCAGCTCAACCTGAGGATCGGTCTATGGATGCTAAAATGCGGTTTTCTTTTTGGGAAAACCCTCAAACCCCCTAAAAACCCTTGTAAATCTCATATTTATAGATAGTATTGGTTGCGGTATAAGTTACCGCATATTTTAATATTAAAGTCCCAAAGAGCCACTAAAATATGATAACTTTGTTTATCCATGACATAATCTTATTATCAAGTCAAACACTGCCTTTGGTTACCTCATTCGATGTCATCCTCATTGGCAAAAAGGGAAGGGAAGTAAGTAGTTATTTTGAAATTAGTATAAAGTGGGTCTGAAGGCGAATTTTAATCACGAGACTGAAAAAACCAGTTCCGTAAATGGCAGATATCGATAATCTGGTTGAAAACTGTTGTAGCGAAATAATAAATAAACTACCGTTTAAAACTTACCAAAAATGCTCCATTCACAGCCGCCAATGAATACCTCACAGATTTAAGAACCTTAGGAACTTTGCACTTAAAATTAAAAGCCATTTTACTAAACTAAATATAAAACATAAATGATATATGCACCCACCGAATATGATAACTTTACTGAAAAATAAGATGAATTCTTATCAATCGCAGGTACATGAGTCAATATCTTTATTATCTCGACATATCCATCTAATCTCCGAATATAGAACCCGAAACACTTAACATTTGAGGTTCAATATAAATTGTAGAGCAGATTACACGAAGGACAAATCATTGCTAACAGTTAAAAGTAATTTAACTGTAGGTACTTATTTAAGCAGATAAAAATACAGCGCAAATGCATAGGTATTTCAAATCGAAATAGATATTTAATAAATTAATCTAATGAATTAAAAATAAAAATTATTAAAAATAAATCTTTAAGAGATGTACTGGTGATTCTGTTTGTACGGATTCCACACCCCGTTTCATAATATTGTGGTAAATAAACTATGTATGATATTTAAAAGTAAAAGGCGTCTTTTCTTCTGTACCTAAATTTGCCCTTTAATTCATTTATACGACTAACTAATTATGAAATCCATGTGCTTATTTCTACATTCTTCTAAAAAATATTATCTTATTCTTAAAATTATTCACAATTTGATCACGATCGTGCTCACCAAATAACATGCATGAAAAATGCATCGTATGTACATATTACATTTATGGTCTTTAATTCGTTATAACCAAAATAATTCTGTTATTTTCTTGTTACTCTTAAGACAACAGAAAACTACCTATTTGAAATGCATTGAAATAATAATAGCAACCCAAAGCAACGTCAACGGTACGAAAAGAAATTATGCGAATAGCAACACAGACGTCTGCTATTTTCACTGCATCGAGCGCGTATTGGACGTTGTTCACGCTTAGTGTTTTATCGCATATTATAAATTTTGGCGGTAAGCTGTTTTGTAGATGGTTTAAAAATAATCAAATGTAATTATGCGTCACGATTACTAAAAATAAGAACCGAAAATTTAAACAAAGAGTGCGTGTCCACCTGTCCGTGTCAACAAGAAACAACACCAATCGATGTTTACCTCGCGCGCATAATGTGGTGAAAGGTTTTTATAAAATATCGGTGTTTTTGTTCCAGATCTAAGTTTCAATAATTAGATCAGAAGACAAGATTTAAAAATGGCTATCGGTGCAGGAATGTCTTGTGTGAAATATCTGCTGTTTTGCTTCAATCTATTGTTCGCGGTAAGCATTTTTTTTTTCTGAGAAGCTTGCACTGTTTGTTGTTCACCTTCGATTTTTTTACAAGCTGGGGCACTTGAAATCCCCTATATATTTCCAAAGTTGACTATTTTGTAATAGGAGGTCTGTTGAAATATTTATAAGATTTTAAAGGATATTTCTCAGATGAAGTAATTAATTGTGTATACCGTTACCTACACATGAATCGCTAACTAAACTTCTCAGTTGATATGAATTAATATGACTCATTAGGGAGCGATTGCACAATTCCAGTATTTGTTTAGTAAAGTAATAGCTTTATAAGAGTTTTTAACATTTAGTAATGCTAATGAATTATACATAAATTTTATATCAATCGACATTTGACGATATTGATATTGAACACGTTTTCGGTGATGTCAAAATTGTAAATATGCTAACAAGCCGATTTTTTTTTGTGAAACAATACAATATTGATACTTAACTATTAAATTGACCTATTTCTGACTTTTTCCTTTTTAATAAACTGAACAGAATAGTTTGGGGCATTTAGATTTGTTCATATCTCTTATTACTACTGTAAAAGATCAGACTACCTTCTATTTTAAAAATAATAATATACTTATTTTCTTAACTCTAAATGACCCCAATGGGCAACAAAAAGTAAAGAAGGCCTCTTGAACTTAACCATACTTGTATACATAGGTGCATTGTATAAAATAGTTATATTGTAAAAAAATAAATTTTAGTAATCAAATGTCCTTCATACACAATCTTATTTTATTATTACCCTTATTACCCTTTCTTGTTTCTTATGTTGTTCAACTTAAATATTGTTTTTTTTTTCAATGTATATGCAACAACATTGCTTCATTCAGCCACTGCTTAGATCCTCCTTATACTTACAATGCATTACTGTTTCAGATCACTGGGTTGATAATCCTGATTGTGGGTATCAAAGCTGAGATCAACTCTTCACCATACATTGACCTGACTGATGAGAACTTCTACACTTCAGGACCTATTGTCCTGATCATTGTTGGAGTCATTGTGTTCATAGTTGCCTTCTTCGGTTGCTGCGGAGCTGTTAGAGAGAACCACTGCATGATTGTCACTGTGAGTCTGCTTTTTTATTTATTCAACTAGTTTAATAATTTATTTAGCTGATGACCCATCAGCGGCCTAGCCTTTCCCCAACTATGTTGGGGTCAGTTTCTTTTTTCAGTTAAGTTGTACTAAGAAAACTGTGCAATTCAATTTAACATACATTTGAACCTGTAGTAGAAATATACAATAATGAGACAATGTTTAGTACAGTTATTCTGGATGAAAAGTTTAATGGGTTAGGTACTTCTACTGGGTACAACTTTCAGTAATGAAAACAATGACTGAGAACAGAATAGAGGGTTGAGGGTTTTCAAAAACAGCATTAGTCAGATAACTACAATAAATTTAATTAATCAATTGCTGAAAACTCATGTTCAGTACACAATTGTTTTAAAAGCTATTTCTTAAAATATTGATAAATAATCATGAAGTTAGTCTTTGAATGCCCTTAACAAACTCACGAAAATTGACATGATTTATTTATGCATATGTTAGCAAAATTTATTTATTCTACTACACACGCATGCTTTATATTTATACAGATATGTAAATATTACTATCATAACGAATCTACATACCTACCTATCAATGTAGGTAATCGGCACATCGTCACAAATGAATCTAACACTAACTATAGAACAAAGAATTGACGTCACGAATACAATAAACAGTGTAAAATCTAAATAACCGGCTTTTTTAAATATCAATAATTTTAGTCCCTAAAGATAACTATTTTTTTTTGTGATACGATCTTTTATCTCACGACACATTAGTTCAAAATTTACATGTAGGTGGTAATCTATTTCCTGAATGTTTTCGATGACCTTTAGTTAAGCATAAATTACATAGATGTATCGATTAGACCGTTTTATAGATAGCTAAGCATTTTTATGGCGAAATGCCAGTGGTTATTGAAGTTAAACTTATGCATAAGTAGACGATGAGCTGAAGTAGCACGTTTTTAGCCAAAGCTAGTCTTTTAACATAGTCTTAAGAAGCGCGACAGAATAAGCACTTTGGAAGACTGTCTATTGTAATTTGACGTTCAAAATATGCTATTTAATAGCCTTATTTGAATAAATGAATTATGTTTTTTTTTTCTATAAAGTAGCCAATCTTACTTGAATGTGTGAGTTTTGTCTGTATTTGACACTAAGATCTTAAAAAAAAACTGACGTTTTTACAATCTTTTAAAGGTAGTTTTGGAATTTTTGCATTCAAAATACAGAGGTAATTCATTTTAATATGTACTTAGATCATATTGCCATAATAAACAATTTTTGTCATCGATCGATGGTGTCGTGACGAATGCTTGACAAAGTGCTGACGCGAATACTAATTCCGGAAGTTGACCACTTGTGTGTCCCTTTAATACAATGCACCATTCAACTGATGCCCTACCTGTATCTTGAAGAGAATCTCCAATAAAGGGCCAAAAGTGACGAGACTTAGGAACTTCCTACTTAAACCGGATTATGTGTCATTAACCTTTTTGAGCAGCTGAACGCTGAATCAATAAGTATGTTGGTCATAATATGACAAGTCAAGAAAAAACCCGTACAAGTCTGTGCAACGCTGTTATACATATTTATAACACTCAATTCGGATGCTATTTTCCTCTTCAGACATCCCATCCAATTATGCAAATCAGTGTTATCGTTATCTGCCTATTCAAAACAAAGTATAATCGCGTCCGTCGTCCGTCATTTTTCGTCCGATTCCAAGAATCAAAATGTCAGATGTTTGCCAGTACCTGTAAGAATACCGTCGCCTCTCACTTTTAGACTTGCAGTTGTGGAAGCAAGACGGCATACAATATGCTATAGAGCGGCGTCTCGCTTACTCAACTGGTGAAGTTGATACTTGTACTCCCTGGTACCGCTCACTCGTTGCATTTGCCTTGTTGCGAGGTCATGCTATCTTGTCCTACAGTATACGTACGAACAAGACGGACTTTAATTATCGGCGTCAGGCGTTGCATCGCAGCCCTCGCGGCATTTAAACCTGAGATTACTCCACGTACTTGCATTAATTCGTACGTTTAGCACCGGCCAGCGATTAAAACGATTTCAATTGGCATTTAAAAGAAGGTTTCCTTTTTTATAGCTTTTAAGCTTGTTAGTATTTATGTAGTAAGTGTAAAAATGTTGCTTACGATTATCAAGTTTTTTTGCTTCAATCCACTTTTCTATCCATACAAAACTTTTACCAGGCATTAAATATGTTACGTTTAGGTTTTTCCTCATAGCTATATTATTTCTTACACCGTTTAACGTGTCTAAATGTTATTGCAAACTATTAATAAGTACATACTCGGTAACTTACTGAAATAAAGATGAACATTGTGAAAATGTACCATAATGTTTTATCCTAACTAACTTGGCCAGTGTTTCAAAGAGTCTTAAATTACTGTAGCCTCTTTAACAGTTTCTTCACGATTCGTGTTCGTTCCCTGTATATTAATCAAGCTATTTACTTGCGCCTAAGCCCGCATTTCTTTGCTGAATACATTAGCACAACGGAACATTGTTTGATACAACGCCCAGTCTTTTAGACTTGCAACGTTTGTCACAGGAAGCCTTACTCAACACATTCTTTTATTCACACTTACATTAAACAAATAAAGAATAACCCTGTATGTATACCTGAGAAATTTCTGTGCGTGTCTTTGTTACTTCTTAACGCATAAATGCATAAACCTTGACAATAATTTGGCATGTACATACCCGAAATCTTTTATTAAGTATAGGCAGTCTTTTTGCAGTAATTACCGTCTTTTTTGAGGGAAAACCCGCAGACATAATGTATAAGTGTAAAAAGAAGTTTGTTTTTCCGTTCCAATGCTAGGATACATGTTAAGTTATATAAGAACTAATTATATTACAACCATGTCTATCTTTTATTAACATCAAATAATAATATGCTTCGATGAAAAAACTTTCAAATCTTCGCAATTGGTTATGTACTTAGTAACATACAAGCCTATTAAAATACAGGTCGCAATTGCCAATATCTATTAGTTTAAATTGAGTACATGCAATGAGTAATTAACTATTCAACGAATGCATTGCGATTCATTGACCAATCAAAACTGGTCATCGTTAGTCGTAGGGAATTAATTAGGAAATAATAAAAACACTCTGACTTATGAATCGCTTTGGGGCCTTTTATTCCTGTTCAAAAAATCAGGTGAATGACATGTAGAGGTTGGACGGTCCATTTTTTTAACATCAATGCGGTCAGTTATCTTGCAGAAAAGGAAAATCATGTAAACTAATGTAGGTCTGAGTAAATTTTAGCATTCGTTTTAGTGCCCATGTCAACAGAGAAAGTTAAGAACATATCTGAAAGTAAATACGTACAATGTTGTGTCCATAATTATTGTACAGTTAAACTCAGCCTACTTGGAGGTGTAGAAACTTGACACTTGCGGTATAATATCATTTCTTTAAGAAGATAAATGGTCTACACCTCGTTCGGAGTTGAGAGAGATAGATGAGGCTACTGCGTTCAAGTTGTACCTTCTCCAGCAAAATTAATTAATGTAGATACCTACCTACATTACTAACGTATCTTAAAATTACGATATAACATAAGCAAGTAAAGGAAAGTGCTTTATACTTTAGTCAGAACCATTTGCTTGCGTTGTCGACATACTCATTATTTTATTCTTGTCTTTGTCGTTTGTCGAATAATTACGTACTCATCATTGGCCTAGCCTTTTCCCAACTATGTTGGGGTCGGCTACCAGTCTAACAGTTTTCAGCTAAGTACCAGTGTTTTACAAGGAGAGACTGCCTATCTGACCTCCTCAACCCAGTTACCTGGGCAACACGATACCCCTTGGTTAGACTGGTTTTCAGACTTTTTCAAGCTTCTGACTACCTGTAACGACTGTCAAAGATGTTGGAATAACAGCCGGGATCCACAATTTAACGTGCCTTCCGAAACACGGAGCAACTTGTTATGACAAAGATGGTCACCCATCTACGGACCAACCGCGTCAAGCATAGCTTAACCTGTGATCGATTCACTTATGCGGTTATAGCTTAGCCACGAGCTCCTCAAAACCTCATCAGCTCGAATAATTACATACTATATTTAGAAAAAAAAAACCGTTAAATGCGAGTCTGGCTCGCGACAATGACAACAAGTTCCTGACAGTTAAAATTACTTGTTCTACGATCGTTTAACACTACCGTTGTAGGAGCAAGACGACACTACGCTGTCGATAACACTGTCTCGCTTAGACAGAGGAAGACAGACAACAAAGGTAGCCCTCGAATTGATAACACGAGTTGAGTCATACTATCTTAATATCAATTACTTTTTGCGATTTTATCATGCAAGACAAATATTTATTACACTGGACTAATAAGCGATAAATCAATTTTAATTTACGTATTTGTATTAGAATAATAAATTATGATTCATCATACTTTAGTTCTTTGATAACAACTTTTGCGCGAAAAATCGTCGGCGCGAATATTACGTTCTTTTACCTCTTTTGTAGGGTTGAAGCTATCTGAAAAGCAAAATCGGTTCAGCTGTGCATGGCTGATCAGCGGATCACACATTGGTCTTGAAAAATAGAATTATCTTTATATTTTTTCTCACGCTTAAAATGCACATATTTAAAAACTAGAATTGGTAGTTATATCCTTTCTTAGAGTCCAAGGTTATTTTACAGCAAATGTGATTAAAATTAGTCTTGTTTTTTCATAGATAGGCGGAAGTTCCTTTCTCATTAAACTATAATTACATTCTAATATAATAAATTAATAGGTTTTTTTTTAAGTTTATTTTAGTCTATACACCTAGTTCTGTTAAGTATGATCAATATTTGTCGTAAATAGTTGCGAAGTCGCTGCGACTCAAAACTCGGTCATCTTTTCGGTCACGACTGCTTTTATACAAATTATAAACACGGTGCTGTCAACTTTAGCAGTTGTTGAAAATCTTCTATTAGGAGCACGGCTATAATGGCCGGTGTTAAGTAGGAAAGGATGTGCCCATTTAACTGCATGAGACGTTACGAGCCAAAGGTCGCAGGTTGACTTCATCTCGTGCAATTGACCGATGCAATGTCCTACTAATAATTATTAGTTATGGTTGTCTTATAACGAGAAAAACGAATTTATTTTGTAACAATTTTTGCACACAAGAAATGGCAAATGATACAATATTATAACTGTGGAAGATAAACATTTTAAACAATATTGTCTAAATAAGCTTAATTGCTTTTAATGAAACTTATCAGATAATTACGTGTAATCCTAGGAAGTGACATAAGTACTTATTATTATTAAAATCTACGCGAGCCAAGTCTCAAGCGATGGCTAGTATAGAATATTTAGAACGAATTGGTATAATGACAATGATAATTGCATGAATAAAACATGTGCCCTTAAAAATACAAGCTTATCAGACATTTAAATACATTCCTGACCTATGTTACTACTGCGTTATTCTCCTATCGAGCGAGCAACAACAACAAAACCACAAAGGCATTACAAGTACCAACTAAGTGGTCTAAAGGAACGGCCGACGATCCACAATGCCCGAGTTTATCTAGTTGATCCTATTACCCGACCTGCCTTATGTGTTGCCTCGAGTAACACAAGTATTTATCCTGTGGCAAAATACTAATGACTTTTAGACACTGTTTTGAAAGGTTGTATCTAGAAGTGTCGTGTTTCTATAATATTACGTATACGGTAAATAATGCAGACATGCGTGGAAAGGTATTTTAATAGCTTGATGATTTGCTACGGTCAGGCTGTGGCTGACTATGTAAAACTCCTTGGTTATTAAGTATATATATTAAAATTCAAAAGTAAGTGGTCAAAACTCATTGTTTGTTTTTAGATTTTTTGTATAACTGATTACACATTGTTTTAATTTCAATATGTACTGAGTAATAGATATTTTGCGCGTCTTCTTGACCTGCTGTTTCGACTCGTTATCCTAAAATTAAACGGTTACTTTGTAAAATCACGTTGCTGGTTCAAGAGAGAAAAAGAGACTTCGTAACTCATAAGAGATCAATTACTAAAGAGAACTTGACTGAACTGAAATGCATATAAATAGAAGGCTTTAATGTTGTTTTATTTCACAACAAACAAATAAAAATCGAAAGTAACCTGTGTTAAAGCTATTTATAACCTCAGTGCAGAGAAACGTATGAATGTCACATTGTCCAATTAAACCAATTTAATATTACGGACGTGATATCCAGATAAAGTAATTACTGTTCACCGCTGTTACAGAGCCCAGTTAATATTTCCTGTCGCATTGTTAGTGCAATTACAAAGAAATCATTTCTACTTTTATATCAGTGCTATCTATTTAATATACTATGACTAATGCTTCAGATTTTACTTTCAAGTGATAAAAATAAATATTTTTTTTTATATTATTCTGTGCGAGTCGAGACTAAATAAGGAATAACCTGAAAAATAATTCGAATAAAAATATCAAAAAGTATTTTTTAAGTAAACTGTTTAGTTTTACAAATAACTATTAAATATTAAACTTTTGAACGAAACTTATTAATATTTATAATGTGTTGAATAGACTAGAAACAAATTGAGTAATTAACATAATAATAACGTAAAACTGTTTACAAACGTTACAAAATCTAACTATTACAGTACTGAAATATGGAGCGAACATGTAATAAGTTTTGCTAATTTTAATGATATAATAGCTAACTTGTACAAAGAAACTGTTAATTTTTACTCATCATAATTATCTCCGTTTATACTTTTATATTCATTTTAATAAGTGATTTAGTAATACATATTATGGTTTGTGACACAATCTTATTATCGACTCAACCCATTTTAGAAATTCCTTTTATCAATAGAAAACCATGTTATTTGTGTCTATTATATGCCATAGACTAGTAACAAAATAGTGTATGGCTTTAGATTAAACACAAAAGTACTCGACAAATTCTACACGGGTCAGCAAGTACCTAAATAAAATATTAATCTACTAATAAACCATATTATCTGACACTCCTTACTCCTTTGAACTGTCTCGATGTCACAAACAGAAAACTTGGCAACGAAGTACGAAAGCAAACTGGCTGCACCGTGCACGCTTCACTGATTAGTCTAGTTACGTAATATTACACGTGGAACAAACTGCTTGTTTGTATTTACTTTGTCTGTTGTACTAAGGAGACGACCTATTATTTAGCTTAAATGTATTTCAAAGATGTAAAGGTTTATTAGTTAACGGGATTGCCCGACTAGTTTCGGACGCAAGTGTCTTTCAGGTGAATTGCTAGGAAATATTTGATATTTTTTCCTTTATTTGTAATACTGAAAACCTACTTCGATAAAATGAATTAAGTTATCAAAAGAAGTAAGTAATCGTTTCATCGATAGGTAACCGATATATTTAATTCGGTCATCTTTTAAATCGGATGTTTTTTTTTATCTTAAGGAGGAGCTTAATACAATTTTACTATAAATTGACAGTTAACATTATACATATATTAATTTTAGGTTTAGAGAGCTTTTAAAATGGCAACTTAATTAGGCAGAAGCTTTAATCTGCTTTACCTGGTCTCATGTCCAAGGTTGCGAGGGTTGTTTGTTGCTCAATAAATACTTCATGCTTCAGAAAGCAAAGTCCCTTACCCCTTTTGTTAAACGTACCCATATGTATGAAGATATACTTAATATTATAAACACTACAACTAGAAACACGTAAGTGTGTAACTGACCTAAGAAATTTGGATTATTTCTTTATTCATAAATTATTTTTAAGTAGTAGAAAAGATTCACCGTAGGAAACAAAAGATAAGCTGCATACTTGATGTAAATGAGGACCTTATTGTTTGACAAGACTACAGTCAATATATAAAACTCGACTCTGATGTTCCTACCAAATAAAACGATTTGAATCGTTCAAATCCAGTGACTAGTTGTGCGATTTCAAAACGACATTTAAATATCGCTAAATAAAATCAAAACAGGCGAAATACTCCATAGATTACTCTTTTATCGGATAAATTTCTTGTCTATTACGTAATACGTAAGTAATATACATTGTATGCGTTACACGAGGCGCCCCACCATCCTTAACGTGAAAGGATTCCATTTATCGCTACATTCTTTTTGCAATACGGCCAATGACCGATAGATAGACATGCTTTAATGAAATAAAAACAAATGTTATTTGTTATTTACACTGACATAAAATACCTATTGGGTGATAGTAGTCTGATATAATCTTGATGAGGTGTTATGAGATCAGACAATTTTTTTTCAGTTGTTGAAGCCAGACAGTTTACTCTGACGTGGTAAAGCTGCGTTTTCACAAAAGGCTTTTGTTTAAAGGTGCTGGTAGGCTTCCTGAAATATACAGACAAAATTCCACACCCAAAAGATGAAATAGGACATTAATACTCAGGCACCGCTGTTTGTTCTTTCCTTTAGTCACCAGACAAGCACCAGTTAAAATTTTCACGTATAATGTCTGTTCTGTTGCCCCTACTGAAGATCTAAATTAAGCAATGCTTGTTGCAACCATATATTTGTTGGGCGCCAAATAAATTCGTGGTATCACCCAACGTGTTTGTTTTTCTGTACCATAATTGTATGTAAGTCATGGTTTCACGAGTCGGACTCGCACTTCAGAGGTTATTAAAGTTTAGTATGCGCACATGCACAGATATACCGACTGTACGGTGTTTTGTGGGTGTATAGTATGTCAGTGTAAACAAAGTATCGAGGATACGTTCAGTGAGTCAGTCCTTTATAATAATAATAATAATAATAATAATAAATCTTATTTCAGACCAGGTCCATATAAAAAGAGTAACACAAAACATCAAAGAAATAAAATAAAATACAAATTACAACACAGTGTGAAGGCTTAACCAGTGTCTTAGCAACTGAGAGTCCCACCTATCAGTCAATACGTTTAGGACGCTATTGGTGCTAGTCCGCACTCGGTGAAGAAGTGAAGCACTGCGTTTTCTGATGATGGCATAAAACATCAGTGTGCGCGTCAGCAAACATGCCCGAGGCACTGCAGAACCGCGGCAACCTGAGCAGCGTCCTAAATGTATTGTTGTATTGTACACGCAGGGCGTTATACGTCATCCGCGTATAGTTTACCCACAGAGAACACGTATACAATGACTGGCAATAGGCTTTAAACAAAGTCACTTTTACCGATTATTATTAATTTAATTTATGCGTCACCACTTGAACCAGTGTATTCCTTATCAAGTTCTAGATAATTCAGGAGGAAAATAACATCAAAATATTGTCTATGCTGAAAGCGTGCTAATATATAAACAAAGTGTACAGGTATCTTGTTAATACTGCCTATGAGACTATCGAAAAAGAATTCGTCTAAAAAACTAATTTGATCCTAGTCCCATCCTATCGGCCCAGAGCGTTGAGAAAAGCCAGTAATTTCTTTGCTACAGTAATTGAAATGTTAAATTGAACAATTAATAAAATTATCATTAAGCTCCACACGTTCATTAAAGCCATCTCTTTGTTTTTTATTTAGTCCAGTTATTGAGAAAAGCTGTTGGATATATACAATCACCTTATGATTAATGGCAGCCGATC
This sequence comes from Trichoplusia ni, assembly GCF_003590095.1. Classification (NCBI taxonomy): domain Eukaryota; kingdom Metazoa; phylum Arthropoda; class Insecta; order Lepidoptera; family Noctuidae; genus Trichoplusia; species Trichoplusia ni. The sequence goes on from NC_039499.1 coordinate 4,299,012, forward strand.
AGTAATGAAATATGTTGCAAAGTCGGAGAGATGCGTGCACGTGCCTTTACAGAAATAAGTTCTTTTACGTTAATTAACCATTATAATAAAACAAAGTTCATAAATATAGATACATCAGCATGAAGTAAATGAAGACGTGTAACTATGTCTACGTTACGTTGCTCACGGAGTGTGATTATTATGTGTGTATGTGATACAAACCGTGTTTAGCAAAATTTTATCATTACCACTCAATTAATTGCGAGAGTTAGGAAATAGAGTGACTATGTTAGAGTGTGCGGTGACTCAGACTAAGAAATATCTAGATGATACGCTCATGACAACTGTAATGACTATGTAGGTAGTACTTACGATTGTTACATTAATAACTTTGCACAAAGAAAAACGTCGGTAGGTTAACTTGGGTTAACATTACGGTGTAAAACCTGGCATACGGGAATAGTGTTCATTGATTGTAATGATTTCAATTTTCAATGACTTCTTTATAACTACCATTTAATTGTTTTTGACAGGTAATAAAATAATCCTCTTTGATTTATCTACATTATATGGCCACTTCTAGTTTTCGCTTACTTGCTTCTTAGTTAAAATCTGGAGTTCTTTTTTCGTTCTTCTGCATAAGGCTTTTTGAATCCAGACATGTCATCCAACAGAGTCATGAATATTAACGAAGAGTGCCTGAAAAAGGTCTACTTGAAGTAAAAACTTTTTGTTTTTAATTAAATAAGTAAGCATGAGTCGTAGTTCAATCAGAATATACTTACAACACCCTACAACTTACTATTACACTCAACTTTACTGTGTGTAGATTGGTGCATACTATTTTATTTTCTATGTAGAGTAGAGGGGTAGTGACACAAACTCATAACTAATGACTACCCAAGGGACAAAGACAGAGTGAAAGTTAGGCTAATCTGAGGGAAGTACACTAACTTATAAATTTGGGTCTCCAGTTTGAATGAAGTATGATGTTACCTAATACTAAATTAATTTAGCTTATCGAGGTTCATTACTGGACATATGTCTCCTCCAAGATCCTTTATCTAATATTAAACGATGCAACGGTTTTTCTCACGCGTATTTATCGGGATCAGAACCAACCGGAGTCCTTCATCATGAGCTGACGTGGTGCAGTCGCGACTCGAAAAGTCGAACGTTTTTAATAACCCATACAATAAAAAAAAACATGAAACGATTTAAAAGTAGTTACTATAAGAGCAAGACTCGAAGCTCCATTCAATCTTTCACTGTAAGATAAACTAATTTCAAGGCACTCAAGAACTCGGCTGCACCCCTCTGATCGATTACGCAAACTGCAAAGGTCGACCGGCGGAGTAGTAATCTTACTTAAATATAACTCACCAGGTAACACCGTCTACGTACATGTACTACAAGCTTAGGTATATAATACTTAGCATACACGTTTTTTAAGTTAAATATATATACATCTTATAGGTAACACTGGCAAATAAATAAACTTTCAATTGATAAAGAATTCCCTACATCGTCACAGTTCACGTCTTGATAACTTTATTGTACATTAGCTGTCCCTAGCATGTTACGTACGTAGATATTTTACGCACCATAATCACTGCCAACGGCCGGTAAAAGTCCCATTACAATCGGAACAGCCATTATGGGATTAGACCTGTTAAAATTCCGCTGTATTCATTAAATGGGGCTAGATAAGCACGAACAACTACTTAAAATGTAAATATCCTGAAATGCAATATGCTTGAGCGCAATATTTGTTTTTAGTAAATAAATGTAGGATTCCCCAGAACCAAGCTTGAACCATGAGGTCTATAATCATGAGGATATTAGTTAGTA